>NW_025804823.1:0-43599 GCF_021234035.1 Daphnia pulicaria
GTCTAGTGGTTAGGACCCTACGTTGTGGTACCTACTAGATATGAATCCGTAGTAACCCAGGTTCGAATCCTGGTCACGGCACTGAAAACTGATTTTTCACGTCAACACGCAGATTAACTATAAATTTTGTTTGGTTGGAAAGTAATGCTCGCTCACTTCAATAGTTCATAATGTGAAAAACAATTTGGAATGAAAACCTGAAATTCCCCCTCCCTTTTTTTGTGTGTGCAGGAAGTTGTTGAAATGTATGGAAGAAAAATACACATTTACAGAATTTCAAGTATTTGACCCGATATTAAGACAAAAATTATTTCATGTATGTAATGAACTGTCCCCTGTTGGTATTAGTCCAATGGGAGATGGAAATTAAAATTTGCCTAGGGTAATCTAAATGAATATTTCTGAACGAAATTGTTGGTCCCACACGTCCAAGCAGAACGAATTCAGCAAATGCTTAAGTAGACTTGCTTTTCTGATTATAATTTAGCTTTGCGCAGTGGCAATATCATAACCAATGAGGGTCTCCCGAGGTGTGATTATTGCTAGTTGAAAACTTTAACCAATACCCCGCCACGATGAAGTGAAATAATCTTTGTCGTCGGCAATTTTTGATAGCTCCATCAGGAGCATTTCAGCGTACAAGAAAAAAAAAATTACAGTCAGTTAGAAAAATTGGAGTGTTGCATAGTGTGTTTATAACATTAAACGGTGAAAGTGAAATCGTATAAGTGATTTTTGTTTCCATTTAGTTGGTATTGCACGTCAGACAAGGCTGATTAATTCGTTCGCTGAAGGCCATTAATATCAGTCAGTTGGAACATTGTGAACACGGGGAAAATATTTGAAAAGGTGATTCCAAATGACAAGGTGAAAAGATTCCACCATGTTTAAAGGGGAAGTTCAATAAATTGTTAACCGCTGTAGGGTGAATGTCGGGGTAAACATCTGATCCCACCACCTACGTGTTGGGCTTGTACCATAAAGATCGTTCATTTTTTTCAAAAATAACACTGCGCACAACTGTTTCGTTCAAAAACATGTTAACGAGCTTTATACATGATATTTACTTTAAAATAACTGTACCCATTGATAAAGAATTGCACAAGGATTTTGATATGTAAACGCATGTTTCGAAAAAAAACCTTACAAGCGCACTTCAAAATTTTGAAATGAATATAAATACAAGGCATACCACTGTTATTTACTCTGGTTTCTAATCAATACCCGGATAAATCTTTCGCCTTTTACTAAAGATTTCCGTGGTTAGGAGCATTGATGAGTCTATATGACTTATTTTTTTAACGCCCGGTCTTCTGATTGGGCACTTTGAATAAATGAAAAATTAAAAACGTCTGTATGCGGAAACAAAGATATTCTACTACTACATACTGACAACATTTGTAAAATGACAAACTGATAGTTTTTCGGTGGTTTTGGTAAGATTAGTGTGTATTTCAAAAAGATAAATCTCAAGCACAAGTAATAGATTAGAGGCGAATATGGTCGGGTAATTGCGTCTAGTTTAATGTCAACGGCCATACCACATAGAACTCACCCGGTCTCGTCAGCTCCCGGAAGTTAAGCTATGTCGGGTCCCGTTAGTACTTGGATGGGTGACCGCTTGGGAATACGGGATGCTGTTGGCATGGAATTATTTTATTTTTGTGAATCCAATTGAATTGAAGTGCTTCCCAAGATGGGTGATACTACATGGACTACAATGTATTATTTTGGCATTAGTTGAAAATGGAAGGAACGTATTTTTTACTGGATATTGCCTACTAGACGTCCTCCAACCTCTTTGTTGCTGAAAGATATTTGAAACGCCGTGCGCGAAGCGCACGGCACAGCCGAGAGGCTACTAGACGTCCTCCAACCTCTTTGTTGCTGAAAGATATTTGAAACGCCGTGCGCGAAGCGCACGGCACAGCCGAGAGGCTTGTACGTTGGTGGTTTCTTCGGGCAGCTCTATCTAATCTCTCTGGCTCTGAGATCCTTATGCAACGCAAGCTAAGTAAAGCGCGAAGCGCACGGCACAGCCGAGAGGCTTGTACGTTGGTGGTTTCTTCGGGCAGCTCTATCTAATCTCTCTGACTCTGAGATCCTTATGCAACGCAAGCTAAGTAAGGGAAGCAATCGTTAGCCTTATGACACTTGGATTGTTGGCTCATTGATCGGACATCCCCGGAACGAGAAAATTAAAAATGACAGTTAGCCAAAAATAGTGGCGTTTGGAAATATTATCAAATTTTATATTCGGTTGTCCATTGACAAATGTACTTATATGTCCTCGTTTGTTTGGCTAAGGTTGGTGTGTATTTCGAACAGAAAGTACAGCCGAGAGGCTACTAGACGTCCTCCAACCTCTTTGTTGCTGAAAGATATTTGAAACGCCGTGCGCGAAGCGCACGGCACAGCCGAGAGGCTTGTACGTTGGTGGTTTCTTCGGGCAGCTCTATCTAATCTCTCTGGCTCTGAGATCCTTATGCAACGCAAGCTAAGTAAAGCGCGAAGCGCACGGCACAGCCGAGAGGCTTGTACGTTGGTGGTTTCTTCGGGCAGCTCTATCTAATCTCTCTGACTCTGAGATCCTTATGCAACGCAAGCTAAGTAAGGGAAGCAATCGTTAGCCTTATGACACTTGGATTGTTGGCTCATTGATCGGACATCCCCGGAACGAGAAAATTAACAATGACAGTTAGCCAAAAATAGTGGCGTTTGGAAATATTATCAAATTTTATATTCGGTTGTCCATTGACAAATGTACTTATATGTCCTCGTTTGTTTGGCTAAGGGTTGGTGTGTATTTCGAACAGAAAGTACAGCCGAGAGGCTACTAGACGTCCTCCAACCTCTTTGTTGCTGAAAGATATTTGAAACCGCCGTGCGCGAAGCGCACGGCACAGCCGAGAGGCTTGTACGTTGGTGGTTTCTTCGGGCAGCTCTATCTAATCTCTCTGGCTCTGAGATCCTTATGCAACGCAAGCTAAGTAAAGCGCGAAGCGCACGACACAGCCGAGAGGCTTGTACGTTGGTGGTTTCTTCGGGCAGCTCTATCTAATCTCTCTGACTCTGAGATCCTTATGCAACGCAAGCTAAGTAAGGGAAGCAATGTTAGCCTTATGACACTTGGATTGTTGGCTCATTGATCGGACATCCCCGGAACGAGAAAATTAAAAATGACAGTTAGCCAAAAATAGTGGCGTTTGGAAATATTATCAAATTTTATATTCGGTTGTCCATTGACAAATGTACTTATATGTCCTCGTTTTAACGTACAGCCGAGAGGCTTGTACGTTGGTGGTTTCTTCGGGCAGCTCTATCTAATCTCTCTGGCTCTGAGATCCTTATGCAACGCAAGCTAAGTAAAGCGCGAAGCGCACGGCACAGCCGAGAGGCTTGTACGTTGGTGGTTTCTTCGGGCAGCTCTATCTAATCTCTCTGACTCTGAGATCCTTATGCAACGCAAGCTAAGTAAGGGAAGCAATCGTTAGCCTTATGACACTTGGATTGTTGGCTCATTGATCGGACATCCCCGGAACGAGAAAATTAAAAATGACAGTTAGCCAAAAATAGTGGCGTTTGGAAATATTATCAAATTTTATATTCGGTTGTCCATTGACAAATGTACTTATATGTCCTCGTTTGTTTGGCTAAGGTTGGTGTGTATTTCGAACAGAAAGTACAGCCGAGAGGCTACTAGACGTCCTCCAACCTCTTTGTTGCTGAAAGATATTTGAAAACGCCGTGCGCGAAGCGCACGGCACAGCCGAGAGGCTTGTACGTTGGTGGTTTCTTCGGGCAGCTCTATCTAATCTCTCTGGCTCTGAGATCCTTATGCAACGCAAGCTAAGTAAAGCGCGAAGCGCACGGCACAGCCGAGAGGCTTGTACGTTGGTGGTTTCTTCGGGCAGCTCTATCTAATCTCTCTGACTCTGAGATCCTTATGCAACGCAAGCTAAGTAAGGGAAGCAATCGTTAGCCTTATGACACTTGGATTGTTGGCTCATTGATCGGACATCCCCGGAACGAGAAAATTAAAATGACAGTTAGCCAAAAATAGTGGCGTTTGGAAATATTATCAAATTTTATATTCGGTTGTCCATTGACAAATGTACTTATATGTCCTCGTTTGTTTGGCTAAGGTTGGTGTGTATTTCGAACAGAAAGTAAGCAAGCATTAGAACTAGATTTAGAGGCGAATATGGTCGGGTAATGGCGACTGAATTGATGTCAACGGCCACACCACATAGAACTCACCCGGTCTCGTCAGCTCCCGGAAGTTAAGCTATGTCGGGTCCCGTTAGTACTTGGATGGGTGACCGCTTGGGAATACGGGATGCTGTTGGCATGGTGTAATTTTATTTTTGCTCCCCAAGTTAGATGAGACATGGAATATAATGTATTCTTTAGGTATTAGTTGAAAAGGGTATTGCTGGGACTTTGATTAATGATACCATATATTGTAGAACGCATGTTTGTTTGATCTCGGTAGTTTTAACGACAAAAAAAAAGATAGAGGTTTGGCTATTTTGTTGAGGCTGTTGCATGACGCCCACTCACTGGCACGATCCCACTACTGCCGAACACGGGAACTTTTGGCTGCTAGGTTTCCCTCCTGACCCACTACGCTCCTCCTTAGCTAACCTGCACCTACTAGATTCCTCTAGCAGATCCATGCTGATGTCAAGCTTAGTGCGGGCACCTGATCAACATGCGGTATCACGAAACAGGGCTCCTAAACTCAAGCCATCCACTCTACCAAGCCTCCCCGAAGCAGGATTATAGGTGCACGCCAAACACCCAGCTGATAAATGGGCTCTCAATCGATAATACATTACTGTAATAAATTGATTTGATGAGCACGCGGATTCTTTATTGTGTCCAAAATTGGTCTCGTCACTTGTTCTATAACTATTAAAGAGCTTCTCGGTGTTTCAATAAATGAACAAAATGCAAGACCTGACAATGTATGTACTGTGTGCGTCAAGTATTGCAAATCTCAATTTAATATTCCGAAATATCGATCTATGCACTGTAATTTACGCCAAAGCTCATTGATCGTACAAACCTTATTTAGAGTTCTGCAAAATAACATTGCATTTAAGATCATACTTCACAGGATCATTTCTGTAGTATATCTTGACTTGTTTCCCACCAGAAACTTGTCTCCTTTCAACCCACGATGACGAGTTAAGACGCTGGTTTCTGAGCGTGAAACAGGCTGTGAGTGTAGCTGTCTCGACAGCATCAAACACAGTCATTGAGGACCGTTTCCGTTAAATCCATGTGAAATAGCGGAAGGAAACTAGCGTGTTCAGAGTGGTTGAGATGATAAAACAAATTTAAATTCTTGAAAATCTAAAGAGATACATCTTAATAATAATTCCAGGTATTCGTGTCCTTAAATCATCTGCTTGTATGGCAAAATAAATTGTGAAAGTGAGGTTGGTCAATTTGAGGATGTGTCATGACTTTATGATCGTATTGCATTCTTTTAGTTATTGTTATTTAATCATGATTAATTATCGTTCAGAGCTTTTGTCGTCACTGTCTTTTGTGGCTAACTGTCATTTTTAATTTTCTCGTTCCGGGGATGTCCGATCAATGAGCCAACAATCCAAGTGTCATAAGGCTAACGATTGCTTCCCTTACTTAGCTTGCGTTGCATAAGGATCTCAGAGTCAGAGAGATTAGATAGAGCTGCCCGAAGAAACCACCAACGTACAAGCCTCTCGGCTGTGCCGTGCGCTTCGCGCTTTACTTAGCTTGCGTTGCATAAGGATCTCAGAGCCAGAGAGATTAGATAGAGCTGCCCGAAGAAACCACCAACGTACAAGCCTCTCGGCTGTGCCGTGCGCTTCGCGCACGGCGTTTCAAATATCTTTCAGCAACAAAGAGGTTGGAGGACGTCTAGTAGCCTCTCGGCTGTACGCCGAGAGGCTTGTACGTTGGTGGTTTCTTCGGGCAGCTCTATCTAATCTCTCTGGCTCTGAGATCCTTATGCAACGCAAGCTAAGTAAAGCGCGAAGCGCACGGCACAGCCGAGAGGCTTGTACGTTGGTGGTTTCTTCGGGCAGCTCTATCTAATCTCTCTGACTCTGAGATCCTTATGCAACGCAAGCTAAGTAAGGGAAGCAATCGTTAGCCTTATGACACTTGGATTGTTGGCTCATTGATCGGACATCCCCGGAACGAGAAAATTAAAAATGACAGTTAGCCAAAAATAGTGGCGTTTGGAAATATTATCAAATTTTATATTCGGTTGTCCATTGACAAATGTACTTATATGTCCTCGTTTGTTTGGCTAAGGTTGGTGTGTATTTCGAACAGAAAGTAAGCAAGCATTAGAACTAGATTTAGAGGCGAATATGGTCGGGTAATGGCGACTGAATTGATGTCAACGGCCACACCACATAGAACTCACCCGGTCTCGTCAGCTCCCGGAAGTTAAGCTATGTCGGGTCCCGTTAGTACTTGGATGGGTGACCGCTTGGGAATACGGGATGCTGTTGGCATGGTGTAATTTTATTTTTGCTCCCCAAGTTAGATGAGACATGGAATATAATGTATTCTTTAGGTATTAGTTGAAAAGGGTATTGCTGGGACTTTGATTAATGATACCATATATTGTAGAACGCATGTTTGTTTGATCTCGGTAGTTTTAACGACAAAAAAAAAGATAGAGGTTTGGCTATTTTGTTGAGGCTGTTGCATGACGCCCACTCACTGGCACGATCCCACTACTGCCGAACACGGGAACTTTTGGCTGCTAGGTTTCCCTCCTGACCCACTACGCTCCTCCTTAGCTAACCTGCACCTACTAGATTCCTCTAGCAGATCCATGCTGATGTCAAGCTTAGTGCGGGCACCTGATCAACATGCGGTATCACGAAACAGGGCTCCTAAACTCAAGCCATCCACTCTACCAAGCCTCCCCGAAGCAGGATTATAGGTGCACGCCAAACACCCAGCTGATAAATGGGCTCTCAATCGATAATACATTACTGTAATAAATTGATTTGATGAGCACGCGGATTCTTTATTGTGTCCAAAATTGGTCTCGTCACTTGTTCTATAACTATTAAAGAGCTTCTCGGTGTTTCAATAAATGAACAAAATGCAAGACCTGACAATGTATGTACTGTGTGCGTCAAGTATTGCAAATCTCAATTTAATATTCCGAAATATCGATCTATGCACTGTAATTTACGCCAAAGCTCATTGATCGTACAAACCTTATTTAGAGTTCTGCAAAATAACATTGCATTTAAGATCATACTTCACAGGATCATTTCTGTAGTATATCTTGACTTGTTTCCCACCAGAAACTTGTCTCCTTTCAACCCACGATGACGAGTTAAGACGCTGGTTTCTGAGCGTGAAACAGGCTGTGAGTGTAGCTGTCTCGACAGCATCAAACACAGTCATTGAGGACCGTTTCCGTTAAATCCATGTGAAATAGCGGAAGGAAACTAGCGTGTTCAGAGTGGTTGAGATGATAAAACAAATTTAAATTCTTGAAAATCTAAAGAGATACATCTTAATAATAATTCCAGGTATTCGTGTCCTTAAATCATCTGCTTGTATGGCAAAATAAATTGTGAAAGTGAGGTTGGTCAATTTGAGGATGTGTCATGACTTTATGATCGTATTGCATTCTTTTAGTTATTGTTATTTAATCATGATTAATTATCGTTCAGAGCTTTTGTCGTCACTGTCTTTTGTGGCTAACTGTCATTTTTAATTTTCTCGTTCCGGGGATGTCCGATCAATGAGCCAACAATCCAAGTGTCATAAGGCTAACGATTGCTTCCCTTACTTAGCTTGCGTTGCATAAGGATCTCAGAGTCAGAGAGATTAGATAGAGCTGCCCGAAGAAACCACCAACGTACAAGCCTCTCGGCTGTGCCGTGCGCTTCGCGCTTTACTTAGCTTGCGTTGCATAAGGATCTCAGAGCCAGAGAGATTAGATAGAGCTGCCCGAAGAAACCACCAACGTACAAGCCTCTCGGCTGTGCCGTGCGCTTCGCGCACGGCGTTTCAAATATCTTTCAGCAACAAAGAGGTTGGAGGACGTCTAGTAGCCTCTCGGCTGTACGCCGAGAGGCTTGTACGTTGGTGGTTTCTTCGGGCAGCTCTATCTAATCTCTCTGGCTCTGAGATCCTTATGCAACGCAAGCTAAGTAAAGCGCGAAGCGCACGGCACAGCCGAGAGGCTTGTACGTTGGTGGTTTCTTCGGGCAGCTCTATCTAATCTCTCTGACTCTGAGATCCTTATGCAACGCAAGCTAAGTAAGGGAAGCAATCGTTAGCCTTATGACACTTGGATTGTTGGCTCATTGATCGGACATCCCCGGAACGAGAAAATTAAAAATGACAGTTAGCCAAAAATAGTGGCGTTTGGAAATATTATCAAATTTTATATTCGGTTGTCCATTGACAAATGTACTTATATGTCCTCGTTTGTTTGGCTAAGGTTGGTGTGTATTTCGAACAGAAAGTAAGCAAGCATTAGAACTAGATTTAGAGGCGAATATGGTCGGGTAATGGCGACTGAATTGATGTCAACGGCCACACCACATAGAACTCACCCGGTCTCGTCAGCTCCCGGAAGTTAAGCTATGTCGGGTCCCGTTAGTACTTGGATGGGTGACCGCTTGGGAATACGGGATGCTGTTGGCATGGTGTAATTTTATTTTTGCTCCCCAAGTTAGATGAGACATGGAATATAATGTATTCTTTAGGTATTAGTTGAAAAGGGTATTGCTGGGACTTTGATTAATGATACCATATATTGTAGAACGCATGTTTGTTTGATCTCGGTAGTTTTAACGACAAAAAAAAAGATAGAGGTTTGGCTATTTTGTTGAGGCTGTTGCATGACGCCCACTCACTGGCACGATCCCACTACTGCCGAACACGGGAACTTTTGGCTGCTAGGTTTCCCTCCTGACCCACTACGCTCCTCCTTAGCTAACCTGCACCTACTAGATTCCTCTAGCAGATCCATGCTGATGTCAAGCTTAGTGCGGGCACCTGATCAACATGCGGTATCACGAAACAGGGCTCCTAAACTCAAGCCATCCACTCTACCAAGCCTCCCCGAAGCAGGATTATAGGTGCACGCCAAACACCCAGCTGATAAATGGGCTCTCAATCGATAATACATTACTGTAATAAATTGATTTGATGAGCACGCGGATTCTTTATTGTGTCCAAAATTGGTCTCGTCACTTGTTCTATAACTATTAAAGAGCTTCTCGGTGTTTCAATAAATGAACAAAATGCAAGACCTGACAATGTATGTACTGTGTGCGTCAAGTATTGCAAATCTCAATTTAATATTCCGAAATATCGATCTATGCACTGTAATTTACGCCAAAGCTCATTGATCGTACAAACCTTATTTAGAGTTCTGCAAAATAACATTGCATTTAAGATCATACTTCACAGGATCATTTCTGTAGTATATCTTGACTTGTTTCCCACCAGAAACTTGTCTCCTTTCAACCCACGATGACGAGTTAAGACGCTGGTTTCTGAGCGTGAAACAGGCTGTGAGTGTAGCTGTCTCGACAGCATCAAACACAGTCATTGAGGACCGTTTCCGTTAAATCCATGTGAAATAGCGGAAGGAAACTAGCGTGTTCAGAGTGGTTGAGATGATAAAACAAATTTAAATTCTTGAAAATCTAAAGAGATACATCTTAATAATAATTCCAGGTATTCGTGTCCTTAAATCATCTGCTTGTATGGCAAAATAAATTGTGAAAGTGAGGTTGGTCAATTTGAGGATGTGTCATGACTTTATGATCGTATTGCATTCTTTTAGTTATTGTTATTTAATCATGATTAATTATCGTTCAGAGCTTTTGTCGTCACTGTCTTTTGTGGCTAACTGTCATTTTTAATTTTCTCGTTCCGGGGATGTCCGATCAATGAGCCAACAATCCAAGTGTCATAAGGCTAACGATTGCTTCCCTTACTTAGCTTGCGTTGCATAAGGATCTCAGAGTCAGAGAGATTAGATAGAGCTGCCCGAAGAAACCACCAACGTACAAGCCTCTCGGCTGTGCCGTGCGCTTCGCGCTTTACTTAGCTTGCGTTGCATAAGGATCTCAGAGCCAGAGAGATTAGATAGAGCTGCCCGAAGAAACCACCAACGTATAAGCCTCTCGGCTGTGCCGTGCGCTTCGCGCACGGCGTTTCAAATATCTTTCAGCAACAAAGAGGTTGGAGGACGTCTAGTAGCCTCTCGGCTGTACGCCGAGAGGCTTGTACGTTGGTGGTTTCTTCGGGCAGCTCTATCTAATCTCTCTGGCTCTGAGATCCTTATGCAACGCAAGCTAAGTAAAGCGCGAAGCGCACGGCACAGCCGAGAGGCTTGTACGTTGGTGGTTTCTTCGGGCAGCTCTATCTAATCTCTCTGACTCTGAGATCCTTATGCAACGCAAGCTAAGTAAGGGAAGCAATCGTTAGCCTTATGACACTTGGATTGTTGGCTCATTGATCGGACATCCCCGGAACGAGAAAATTAAAAATGACAGTTAGCCAAAAATAGTGGCGTTTGGAAATATTATCAAATTTTATATTCGGTTGTCCATTGACAAATGTACTTATATGTCCTCGTTTGTTTGGCTAAGGTTGGTGTGTATTTCGAACAGAAAGTAAGCAAGCATTAGAACTAGATTTAGAGGCGAATATGGTCGGGTAATGGCGACTGAATTGATGTCAACGGCCACACCACATAGAACTCACCCGGTCTCGTCAGCTCCCGGAAGTTAAGCTATGTCGGGTCCCGTTAGTACTTGGATGGGTGACCGCTTGGGAATACGGGATGCTGTTGGCATGGTGTAATTTTATTTTTGCTCCCCAAGTTAGATGAGACATGGAATATAATGTATTCTTTAGGTATTAGTTGAAAAGGGTATTGCTGGGACTTTGATTAATGATACCATATATTGTAGAACGCATGTTTGTTTGATCTCGGTAGTTTTAACGACAAAAAAAAAGATAGAGGTTTGGCTATTTTGTTGAGGCTGTTGCATGACGCCCACTCACTGGCACGATCCCACTACTGCCGAACACGGGAACTTTTGGCTGCTAGGTTTCCCTCCTGACCCACTACGCTCCTCCTTAGCTAACCTGCACCTACTAGATTCCTCTAGCAGATCCATGCTGATGTCAAGCTTAGTGCGGGCACCTGATCAACATGCGGTATCACGAAACAGGGCTCCTAAACTCAAGCCATCCACTCTACCAAGCCTCCCCGAAGCAGGATTATAGGTGCACGCCAAACACCCAGCTGATAAATGGGCTCTCAATCGATAATACATTACTGTAATAAATTGATTTGATGAGCACGCGGATTCTTTATTGTGTCCAAAATTGGTCTCGTCACTTGTTCTATAACTATTAAAGAGCTTCTCGGTGTTTCAATAAATGAACAAAATGCAAGACCTGACAATGTATGTACTGTGTGCGTCAAGTATTGCAAATCTCAATTTAATATTCCGAAATATCGATCTATGCACTGTAATTTACGCCAAAGCTCATTGATCGTACAAACCTTATTTAGAGTTCTGCAAAATAACATTGCATTTAAGATCATACTTCACAGGATCATTTCTGTAGTATATCTTGACTTGTTTCCCACCAGAAACTTGTCTCCTTTCAACCCACGATGACGAGTTAAGACGCTGGTTTCTGAGCGTGAAACAGGCTGTGAGTGTAGCTGTCTCGACAGCATCAAACACAGTCATTGAGGACCGTTTCCGTTAAATCCATGTGAAATAGCGGAAGGAAACTAGCGTGTTCAGAGTGGTTGAGATGATAAAACAAATTTAAATTCTTGAAAATCTAAAGAGATACATCTTAATAATAATTCCAGGTATTCGTGTCCTTAAATCATCTGCTTGTATGGCAAAATAAATTGTGAAAGTGAGGTTGGTCAATTTGAGGATGTGTCATGACTTTATGATCGTATTGCATTCTTTTAGTTATTGTTATTTAATCATGATTAATTATCGTTCAGAGCTTTTGTCGTCACTGTCTTTTGTGGCTAACTGTCATTTTTAATTTTCTCGTTCCGGGGATGTCCGATCAATGAGCCAACAATCCAAGTGTCATAAGGCTAACGATTGCTTCCCTTACTTAGCTTGCGTTGCATAAGGATCTCAGAGTCAGAGAGATTAGATAGAGCTGCCCGAAGAAACCACCAACGTACAAGCCTCTCGGCTGTGCCGTGCGCTTCGCGCTTTACTTAGCTTGCGTTGCATAAGGATCTCAGAGCCAGAGAGATTAGATAGAGCTGCCCGAAGAAACCACCAACGTACAAGCCTCTCGGCTGTGCCGTGCGCTTCGCGCACGGCGTTTCAAATATCTTTCAGCAACAAAGAGGTTGGAGGACGTCTAGTAGCCTCTCGGCTGTACGCCGAGAGGCTTGTACGTTGGTGGTTTCTTCGGGCAGCTCTATCTAATCTCTCTGGCTCTGAGATCCTTATGCAACGCAAGCTAAGTAAAGCGCGAAGCGCACGGCACAGCCGAGAGGCTTGTACGTTGGTGGTTTCTTCGGGCAGCTCTATCTAATCTCTCTGACTCTGAGATCCTTATGCAACGCAAGCTAAGTAAGGGAAGCAATCGTTAGCCTTATGACACTTGGATTGTTGGCTCATTGATCGGACATCCCCGGAACGAGAAAATTAAAAATGACAGTTAGCCAAAAATAGTGGCGTTTGGAAATATTATCAAATTTTATATTCGGTTGTCCATTGACAAATGTACTTATATGTCCTCGTTTGTTTGGCTAAGGTTGGTGTGTATTTCGAACAGAAAGTAAGCAAGCATTAGAACTAGATTTAGAGGCGAATATGGTCGGGTAATGGCGACTGAATTGATGTCAACGGCCACACCACATAGAACTCACCCGGTCTCGTCAGCTCCCGGAAGTTAAGCTATGTCGGGTCCCGTTAGTACTTGGATGGGTGACCGCTTGGGAATACGGGATGCTGTTGGCATGGTGTAATTTTATTTTTGCTCCCCAAGTTAGATGAGACATGGAATATAATGTATTCTTTAGGTATTAGTTGAAAAGGGTATTGCTGGGACTTTGATTAATGATACCATATATTGTAGAACGCATGTTTGTTTGATCTCGGTAGTTTTAACGACAAAAAAAAAGATAGAGGTTTGGCTATTTTGTTGAGGCTGTTGCATGACGCCCACTCACTGGCACGATCCCACTACTGCCGAACACGGGAACTTTTGGCTGCTAGGTTTCCCTCCTGACCCACTACGCTCCTCCTTAGCTAACCTGCACCTACTAGATTCCTCTAGCAGATCCATGCTGATGTCAAGCTTAGTGCGGGCACCTGATCAACATGCGGTATCACGAAACAGGGCTCCTAAACTCAAGCCATCCACTCTACCAAGCCTCCCCGAAGCAGGATTATAGGTGCACGCCAAACACCCAGCTGATAAATGGGCTCTCAATCGATAATACATTACTGTAATAAATTGATTTGATGAGCACGCGGATTCTTTATTGTGTCCAAAATTGGTCTCGTCACTTGTTCTATAACTATTAAAGAGCTTCTCGGTGTTTCAATAAATGAACAAAATGCAAGACCTGACAATGTATGTACTGTGTGCGTCAAGTATTGCAAATCTCAATTTAATATTCCGAAATATCGATCTATGCACTGTAATTTACGCCAAAGCTCATTGATCGTACAAACCTTATTTAGAGTTCTGCAAAATAACATTGCATTTAAGATCATACTTCACAGGATCATTTCTGTAGTATATCTTGACTTGTTTCCCACCAGAAACTTGTCTCCTTTCAACCCACGATGACGAGTTAAGACGCTGGTTTCTGAGCGTGAAACAGGCTGTGAGTGTAGCTGTCTCGACAGCATCAAACACAGTCATTGAGGACCGTTTCCGTTAAATCCATGTGAAATAGCGGAAGGAAACTAGCGTGTTCAGAGTGGTTGAGATGATAAAACAAATTTAAATTCTTGAAAATCTAAAGAGATACATCTTAATAATAATTCCAGGTATTCGTGTCCTTAAATCATCTGCTTGTATGGCAAAATAAATTGTGAAAGTGAGGTTGGTCAATTTGAGGATGTGTCATGACTTTATGATCGTATTGCATTCTTTTAGTTATTGTTATTTAATCATGATTAATTATCGTTCAGAGCTTTTGTCGTCACTGTCTTTTGTGGCTAACTGTCATTTTTAATTTTCTCGTTCCGGGGATGTCCGATCAATGAGCCAACAATCCAAGTGTCATAAGGCTAACGATTGCTTCCCTTACTTAGCTTGCGTTGCATAAGGATCTCAGAGTCAGAGAGATTAGATAGAGCTGCCCGAAGAAACCACCAACGTACAAGCCTCTCGGCTGTGCCGTGCGCTTCGCGCTTTACTTAGCTTGCGTTGCATAAGGATCTCAGAGCCAGAGAGATTAGATAGAGCTGCCCGAAGAAACCACCAACGTACAAGCCTCTCGGCTGTGCCGTGCGCTTCGCGCACGGCGTTTCAAATATCTTTCAGCAACAAAGAGGTTGGAGGACGTCTAGTAGCCTCTCGGCTGTACGCCGAGAGGCTTGTACGTTGGTGGTTTCTTCGGGCAGCTCTATCTAATCTCTCTGGCTCTGAGATCCTTATGCAACGCAAGCTAAGTAAAGCGCGAAGCGCACGGCACAGCCGAGAGGCTTGTACGTTGGTGGTTTCTTCGGGCAGCTCTATCTAATCTCTCTGACTCTGAGATCCTTATGCAACGCAAGCTAAGTAAGGGAAGCAATCGTTAGCCTTATGACACTTGGATTGTTGGCTCATTGATCGGACATCCCCGGAACGAGAAAATTAAAAATGACAGTTAGCCAAAAATAGTGGCGTTTGGAAATATTATCAAATTTTATATTCGGTTGTCCATTGACAAATGTACTTATATGTCCTCGTTTGTTTGGCTAAGGTTGGTGTGTATTTCGAACAGAAAGTACAGCCGAGAGGCTACTAGACGTCCTCCAACCTCTTTGTTGCTGAAAGATATTTGAAACGCCGTGCGCGAAGCGCACGGCACAGCCGAGAGGCTTGTACGTTGGTGGTTTCTTCGGGCAGCTCTATCTAATCTCTCTGGCTCTGAGATCCTTATGCAACGCAAGCTAAGTAAAGCGCGAAGCGCACGGCACAGCCGAGAGGCTTGTACGTTGGTGGTTTCTTCGGGCAGCTCTATCTAATCTCTCTGACTCTGAGATCCTTATGCAACGCAAGCTAAGTAAGGGAAGCAATCGTTAGCCTTATGACACTTGGATTGTTGGCTCATTGATCGGACATCCCCGGAACGAGAAAATTAAAAATGACAGTTAGCCAAAAATAGTGGCGTTTGGAAATATTATCAAATTTTATATTCGGTTGTCCATTGACAAATGTACTTATATGTCCTCGTTTGTTTGGCTAAGGTTGGTGTGTATTTCGAACAGAAAGTAAGCAAGCATTAGAACTAGATTTAGAGGCGAATATGGTCGGGTAATGGCGACTGAATTGATGTCAACGGCCACACCACATAGAACTCACCCGGTCTCGTCAGCTCCCGGAAGTTAAGCTATGTCGGGTCCCGTTAGTACTTGGATGGGTGACCGCTTGGGAATACGGGATGCTGTTGGCATGGTGTAATTTTATTTTTGCTCCCCAAGTTAGATGAGACATGGAATATAATGTATTCTTTAGGTATTAGTTGAAAAGGGTATTGCTGGGACTTTGATTAATGATACCATATATTGTAGAACGCATGTTTGTTTGATCTCGGTAGTTTTAACGACAAAAAAAAAGATAGAGGTTTGGCTATTTTGTTGAGGCTGTTGCATGACGCCCACTCACTGGCACGATCCCACTACTGCCGAACACGGGAACTTTTGGCTGCTAGGTTTCCCTCCTGACCCACTACGCTCCTCCTTAGCTAACCTGCACCTACTAGATTCCTCTAGCAGATCCATGCTGATGTCAAGCTTAGTGCGGGCACCTGATCAACATGCGGTATCACGAAACAGGGCTCCTAAACTCAAGCCATCCACTCTACCAAGCCTCCCCGAAGCAGGATTATAGGTGCACGCCAAACACCCAGCTGATAAATGGGCTCTCAATCGATAATACATTACTGTAATAAATTGATTTGATGAGCACGCGGATTCTTTATTGTGTCCAAAATTGGTCTCGTCACTTGTTCTATAACTATTAAAGAGCTTCTCGGTGTTTCAATAAATGAACAAAATGCAAGACCTGACAATGTATGTACTGTGTGCGTCAAGTATTGCAAATCTCAATTTAATATTCCGAAATATCGATCTATGCACTGTAATTTACGCCAAAGCTCATTGATCGTACAAACCTTATTTAGAGTTCTGCAAAATAACATTGCATTTAAGATCATACTTCACAGGATCATTTCTGTAGTATATCTTGACTTGTTTCCCACCAGAAACTTGTCTCCTTTCAACCCACGATGACGAGTTAAGACGCTGGTTTCTGAGCGTGAAACAGGCTGTGAGTGTAGCTGTCTCGACAGCATCAAACACAGTCATTGAGGACCGTTTCCGTTAAATCCATGTGAAATAGCGGAAGGAAACTAGCGTGTTCAGAGTGGTTGAGATGATAAAACAAATTTAAATTCTTGAAAATCTAAAGAGATACATCTTAATAATAATTCCAGGTATTCGTGTCCTTAAATCATCTGCTTGTATGGCAAAATAAATTGTGAAAGTGAGGTTGGTCAATTTGAGGATGTGTCATGACTTTATGATCGTATTGCATTCTTTTAGTTATTGTTATTTAATCATGATTAATTATCGTTCAGAGCTTTTGTCGTCAGGTGGCGTGGCAAAGCCATATTCTGAAAAAAAAAGGACCTAGTGTGATAACGAGAGTAAAATTTGCAACGCCTTCAGCGTAAATTGTATCTCCCTTAATACAGTATGAGCATAATAAAACAAATGAAAATGAACTTTATAAGCATCAAGTGGTCGCGTCTGGAAAAATGAACAACTCAATATTTTATAGCATTTCTTGAATGTTTTGAGTGATATGAGTATTCTTCGTACACCACCGGAAATGTGTTGAACCTCAGTGGTTATTTTGGGCAGTAATCCTTGTAACATTATCGCTTCTCGGCCTTTTGGCTAAGATCAAAGTGTAGTATCTGTTCTTATCAGCTTAATATCTGATACGGGTTCAAATGGACCCCAGAATATTAAACTGATTTTTGGCATACGGTGGGAATACAGTGCTTGCACTGCTCCCGCCACGGGTTGACCCGGTATTGCAGTACCTCCGGGATCGGCTCACCCTCTATGAGGGAGAACATATTGAATAAAACAGAAATTGTCTTAGCACCGTATAATAAAAGACCATGTATAATTGCAAAACTGTCATGTAGACATGTTTGTAATTTTTTCTAATTGTATTTTTTTCGTAATATCAAGAAAAGCATAAAAAAATACGTACTTGATTGTGTTAACTAATTAGTACTGTTCATCTTTCGATGTGATGTTTTTTTTTAAAATATGAAGATGCGTGTATTTTCATATGAAAAGTCGATTTTCTTATTTTCTTATTTGCCAATTGGACGACCAAATGAAAAAAAACAAGCAATTTGTTTCTTGAAAAGTATTTGCAAAGATCAAGACCATGAAATAAATACTGAGCTTTATTTACTATATTTTGCTCGAGTTCGTAATTCAAGTCGATGAAAGAAAGTGGGTGGTATTCTCTAAACGTCAGTCAAATACTTGAACACTCTTTGTCAATATTGTTCTGCTGTATACAAAGTATTAAACAAAGTGAAAAAGCATCCACAATCATACTTACCTGGCTCAGAGGCAACCATGATCACCAAGGTGGTTCCTCCAGGGCGAGGCCTTTCCATTGCACTAAGGATGGGCTGACCCTTGCGATTAATCCAAATGTGATTAACTCGGGAGTACAATTTTTGGTAGTGGGGGACTGCGTTCGCGCCGTTCCCTGAACACACTATAAATGTAAGAAAAATTCTTGTCATCTGCCGGAAGTTGAACTAAATCTGGTCCCGTTAGTAAACGGTAGGGTTGACCGCTTGGGAATACGCGAAGCATCAGATTTTCTTTCTGGGAAGAAACAACAAAGTAATGAAATTCATGTTTAGCTACTTTAATATAAATCATCATGGCCAATGGATTGGCCGTGATCGTCTAGTGGTTAGGACCCTACGTTGTGGTACCTACTAGATATGAATCCGTAGTAACCCAGGTTCGAATCCTGGTCACGGCACTGAAAACTGATTTTTCACGTCAACACGCAGATTAACTATAAATTTTGTTTGGTTGGAAAGTAATGCTCGCTCACTTCAATAGTTCATAATGTGAAAAACAATTTGGAATGAAAACCTGAAATTCCCCCTCCCTTTTTTTGTGTGTGCAGGAAGTTGTTGAAATGTATGGAAGAAAAATACACATTTACAGAATTTCAAGTATTTGACCCGATATTAAGACAAAAATTATTTCATGTATGTAATGAACTGTCCCCTGTTGGTATTAGTCCAATGGGAGATGGAAATTAAAATTTGCCTAGGGTAATCTAAATGAATATTTCTGAACGAAATTGTTGGTCCAACACGTCCAAGCAGAACGAATTCAGCAAATGCTTAAGTAGACTTGCTTTTCTTATTATAATTTAGCTTTGCGCAGTGGCAATATCATAACCAATGAGGGTCTCCCGAGGTGTGATTATTGCTAGTTGAAAACTTTAACCAATACCCCGCCACGATGAAGTGAAATAATCTTTGTCGTCGGCAATTTTTGATAGCTCCATCAGGAGCATTTCAGCGTACAAGAAAAAAAAAATTACAGTCAGTTAGAAAAATTGGAGTGTTGCATAGTGTGTTTATAACATTAAACGGTGAAAGTGAAATCGTATAAGTGATTTTTGTTTCCATTTAGTTGGTATTGCACGTCAGACAAGGCTGATTAATTCGTTCGCTGAAGGCCATTAATATCAGTCAGTTGGAACATTGTGAACACGGGGAAAATATTTGAAAAGGTGATTCCAAATGACAAGGTGAAAAGATTCCACCATGTTTAAAGGGGAAGTTCAATAAATTGTTAACCGCTGTAGGGTGAATGTCGGGGTAAACATCTGATCCCACCACCTACGTGTTGGGCTTGTACCATAAAGATCGTTCATTTTTTTCAAAAATAACACTGCGCACAACTGTTTCGTTCAAAAACATGTTAACGAGCTTTATACATGATATTTACTTTAAAATAACTGTACCCATTGATAAAGAATTGCACAAGGATTTTGATATGTAAACGCATGTTTCGAAAAAAAACCTTACAAGCGCACTTCAAAATTTTGAAATGAATATAAATACAAGGCATACCACTGTTATTTACTCTGGTTTCTAATCAATACCCGGATAAATCTTTCGCCTTTTACTAAAGATTTCCGTGGTTAGGAGCATTGATGAGTCTATATGACTTATTTTTTTAACGCCCGGTCTTCTGATTGGGCACTTTGAATAAATGAAAAATTAAAAACGTCTGTATGCGGAAACAAAGATATTCTACTACTACATACTGACAACATTTGTAAAATGACAAACTGATAGTTTTTCGGTGGTTTTGGTAAGATTAGTGTGTATTTCAAAAAGATAAATCTCAAGCACAAGTAATAGATTAGAGGCGAATATGGTCGGGTAATTGCGTCTAGTTTAATGTCAACGGCCATACCACATAGAACTCACCCGGTCTCGTCAGCTCCCGGAAGTTAAGCTATGTCGGGTCCCGTTAGTACTTGGATGGGTGACCGCTTGGGAATACGGGATGCTGTTGGCATGGAATTATTTTATTTTTGTGAATCCAATTGAATTGAAGTGCTTCCCAAGATGGGTGATACTACATGGACTACAATGTATTATTTTGGCATTAGTTGAAAATGGAAGGAACGTATTTTTTACTGGATATTGCCTACTAGACGTCCTCCAACCTCTTTGTTGCTGAAAGATATTTGAAACGCCGTGCGCGAAGCGCACGGCACAGCCGAGAGGCTACTAGACGTCCTCCAACCTCTTTGTTGCTGAAAGATATTTGAAACGCCGTGCGCGAAGCGCACGGCACAGCCGAGAGGCTTGTACGTTGGTGGTTTCTTCGGGCAGCTCTATCTAATCTCTCTGGCTCTGAGATCCTTATGCAACGCAAGCTAAGTAAAGCGCGAAGCGCACGGCACAGCCGAGAGGCTTGTACGTTGGTGGTTTCTTCGGGCAGCTCTATCTAATCTCTCTGACTCTGAGATCCTTATGCAACGCAAGCTAAGTAAGGGAAGCAATCGTTAGCCTTATGACACTTGGATTGTTGGCTCATTGATCGGACATCCCCGGAACGAGAAAATTAAAAATGACAGTTAGCCAAAAATAGTGGCGTTTGGAAATATTATCAAATTTTATATTCGGTTGTCCATTGACAAATGTACTTATATGTCCTCGTTTGTTTGGCTAAGGTTGGTGTGTATTTCGAACAGAAAGTACAGCCGAGAGGCTACTAGACGTCCTCCAACCTCTTTGTTGCTGAAAGATATTTGAAACGCCGTGCGCGAAGCGCACGGCACAGCCGAGAGGCTTGTACGTTGGTGGTTTCTTCGGGCAGCTCTATCTAATCTCTCTGGCTCTGAGATCCTTATGCAACGCAAGCTAAGTAAAGCGCGAAGCGCACGGCACAGCCGAGAGGCTTGTACGTTGGTGGTTTCTTCGGGCAGCTCTATCTAATCTCTCTGACTCTGAGATCCTTATGCAACGCAAGCTAAGTAAGGGAAGCAATCGTTAGCCTTATGACACTTGGATTGTTGGCTCATTGATCGGACATCCCCGGAACGAGAAAATTAAAAATGACAGTTAGCCAAAAATAGTGGCGTTTGGAAATATTATCAAATTTTATATTCGGTTGTCCATTGACAAATGTACTTATATGTCCTCGTTTGTTTGGCTAAGGTTGGTGTGTATTTCGAACAGAAAGTACAGCCGAGAGGCTACTAGACGTCCTCCAACCTCTTTGTTGCTGAAAGATATTTGAAACGCCGTGCGCGAAGCGCACGGCACAGCCGAGAGGCTTGTACGTTGGTGGTTTCTTCGGGCAGCTCTATCTAATCTCTCTGGCTCTGAGATCCTTATGCAACGCAAGCTAAGTAAAGCGCGAAGCGCACGGCACAGCCGAGAGGCTTGTACGTTGGTGGTTTCTTCGGGCAGCTCTATCTAATCTCTCTGACTCTGAGATCCTTATGCAACGCAAGCTAAGTAAGGGAAGCAATCGTTAGCCTTATGACACTTGGATTGTTGGCTCATTGATCGGACATCCCCGGAACGAGAAAATTAAAAATGACAGTTAGCCAAAAATAGTGGCGTTTGGAAATATTATCAAATTTTATATTCGGTTGTCCATTGACAAATGTACTTATATGTCCTCGTTTTAACGTACAGCCGAGAGGCTTGTACGTTGGTGGTTTCTTCGGGCAGCTCTATCTAATCTCTCTGGCTCTGAGATCCTTATGCAACGCAAGCTAAGTAAAGCGCGAAGCGCACGACACAGCCGAGAGGCTTGTACGTTGGTGGTTTCTTCGGGCAGCTCTATCTAATCTCTCTGACTCTGAGATCCTTATGCAACGCAAGCTAAGTAAGGGAAGCAATCGTTAGCCTTATGACACTTGGATTGTTGGCTCATTGATCGGACATCCCCGGAACGAGAAAATTAAAAATGACAGTTAGCCAAAAATAGTGGCGTTTGGAAATATTATCAAATTTTATATTCGGTTGTCCATTGACAAATGTACTTATATGTCCTCGTTTTAACGTACAGCCGAGAGGCTTGTACGTTGGTGGTTTCTTCGGGCAGCTCTATCTAATCTCTCTGGCTCTGAGATCCTTATGCAACGCAAGCTAAGTAAAGCGCGAAGCGCACGGCACAGCCGAGAGGCTTGTACGTTGGTGGTTTCTTCGGGCAGCTCTATCTAATCTCTCTGACTCTGAGATCCTTATGCAACGCAAGCTAAGTAAGGGAAGCAATCGTTAGCCTTATGACACTTGGATTGTTGGCTCATTGATCGGACATCCCCGGAACGAGAAAATTAAAAATGACAGTTAGCCAAAAATAGTGGCGTTTGGAAATATTATCAAATTTTATATTCGGTTGTCCATTGACAAATGTACTTATATGTCCTCGTTTGTTTGGCTAAGGTTGGTGTGTATTTCGAACAGAAAGTACAGCCGAGAGGCTACTAGACGTCCTCCAACCTCTTTGTTGCTGAAAGATATTTGAAACGCCGTGCGCGAAGCGCACGGCACAGCCGAGAGGCTTGTACGTTGGTGGTTTCTTCGGGCAGCTCTATCTAATCTCTCTGGCTCTGAGATCCTTATGCAACGCAAGCTAAGTAAAGCGCGAAGCGCACGGCACAGCCGAGAGGCTTGTACGTTGGTGGTTTCTTCGGGCAGCTCTATCTAATCTCTCTGACTCTGAGATCCTTATGCAACGCAAGCTAAGTAAGGGAAGCAATCGTTAGCCTTATGACACTTGGATTGTTGGCTCATTGATCGGACATCCCCGGAACGAGAAAATTAAAAATGACAGTTAGCCAAAAATAGTGGCGTTTGGAAATATTATCAAATTTTATATTCGGTTGTCCATTGACAAATGTACTTATATGTCCTCGTTTGTTTGGCTAAGGTTGGTGTGTATTTCGAACAGAAAGTAAGCAAGCATTAGAACTAGATTTAGAGGCGAATATGGTCGGGTAATGGCGACTGAATTGATGTCAACGGCCACACCACATAGAACTCACCCGGTCTCGTCAGCTCCCGGAAGTTAAGCTATGTCGGGTCCCGTTAGTACTTGGATGGGTGACCGCTTGGGAATACGGGATGCTGTTGGCATGGTGTAATTTTATTTTTGCTCCCCAAGTTAGATGAGACATGGAATATAATGTATTCTTTAGGTATTAGTTGAAAAGGGTATTGCTGGGACTTTGATTAATGATACCATATATTGTAGAACGCATGTTTGTTTGATCTCGGTAGTTTTAACGACAAAAAAAAAGATAGAGGTTTGGCTATTTTGTTGAGGCTGTTGCATGACGCCCACTCACTGGCACGATCCCACTACTGCCGAACACGGGAACTTTTGGCTGCTAGGTTTCCCTCCTGACCCACTACGCTCCTCCTTAGCTAACCTGCACCTACTAGATTCCTCTAGCAGATCCATGCTGATGTCAAGCTTAGTGCGGGCACCTGATCAACATGCGGTATCACGAAACAGGGCTCCTAAACTCAAGCCATCCACTCTACCAAGCCTCCCCGAAGCAGGATTATAGGTGCACGCCAAACACCCAGCTGATAAATGGGCTCTCAATCGATAATACATTACTGTAATAAATTGATTTGATGAGCACGCGGATTCTTTATTGTGTCCAAAATTGGTCTCGTCACTTGTTCTATAACTATTAAAGAGCTTCTCGGTGTTTCAATAAATGAACAAAATGCAAGACCTGACAATGTATGTACTGTGTGCGTCAAGTATTGCAAATCTCAATTTAATATTCCGAAATATCGATCTATGCACTGTAATTTACGCCAAAGCTCATTGATCGTACAAACCTTATTTAGAGTTCTGCAAAATAACATTGCATTTAAGATCATACTTCACAGGATCATTTCTGTAGTATATCTTGACTTGTTTCCCACCAGAAACTTGTCTCCTTTCAACCCACGATGACGAGTTAAGACGCTGGTTTCTGAGCGTGAAACAGGCTGTGAGTGTAGCTGTCTCGACAGCATCAAACACAGTCATTGAGGACCGTTTCCGTTAAATCCATGTGAAATAGCGGAAGGAAACTAGCGTGTTCAGAGTGGTTGAGATGATAAAACAAATTTAAATTCTTGAAAATCTAAAGAGATACATCTTAATAATAATTCCAGGTATTCGTGTCCTTAAATCATCTGCTTGTATGGCAAAATAAATTGTGAAAGTGAGGTTGGTCAATTTGAGGATGTGTCATGACTTTATGATCGTATTGCATTCTTTTAGTTATTGTTATTTAATCATGATTAATTATCGTTCAGAGCTTTTGTCGTCACTGTCTTTTGTGGCTAACTGTCATTTTTAATTTTCTCGTTCCGGGGATGTCCGATCAATGAGCCAACAATCCAAGTGTCATAAGGCTAACGATTGCTTCCCTTACTTAGCTTGCGTTGCATAAGGATCTCAGAGTCAGAGAGATTAGATAGAGCTGCCCGAAGAAACCACCAACGTACAAGCCTCTCGGCTGTGCCGTGCGCTTCGCGCTTTACTTAGCTTGCGTTGCATAAGGATCTCAGAGCCAGAGAGATTAGATAGAGCTGCCCGAAGAAACCACCAACGTACAAGCCTCTCGGCTGTGCCGTGCGCTTCGCGCACGGCGTTTCAAATATCTTTCAGCAACAAAGAGGTTGGAGGACGTCTAGTAGCCTCTCGGCTGTACGCCGAGAGGCTTGTACGTTGGTGGTTTCTTCGGGCAGCTCTATCTAATCTCTCTGGCTCTGAGATCCTTATGCAACGCAAGCTAAGTAAAGCGCGAAGCGCACGGCACAGCCGAGAGGCTTGTACGTTGGTGGTTTCTTCGGGCAGCTCTATCTAATCTCTCTGACTCTGAGATCCTTATGCAACGCAAGCTAAGTAAGGGAAGCAATCGTTAGCCTTATGACACTTGGATTGTTGGCTCATTGATCGGACATCCCCGGAACGAGAAAATTAAAAATGACAGTTAGCCAAAAATAGTGGCGTTTGGAAATATTATCAAATTTTATATTCGGTTGTCCATTGACAAATGTACTTATATGTCCTCGTTTGTTTGGCTAAGGTTGGTGTGTATTTCGAACAGAAAGTAAGCAAGCATTAGAACTAGATTTAGAGGCGAATATGGTCGGGTAATGGCGACTGAATTGATGTCAACGGCCACACCACATAGAACTCACCCGGTCTCGTCAGCTCCCGGAAGTTAAGCTATGTCGGGTCCCGTTAGTACTTGGATGGGTGACCGCTTGGGAATACGGGATGCTGTTGGCATGGTGTAATTTTATTTTTGCTCCCCAAGTTAGATGAGACATGGAATATAATGTATTCTTTAGGTATTAGTTGAAAAGGGTATTGCTGGGACTTTGATTAATGATACCATATATTGTAGAACGCATGTTTGTTTGATCTCGGTAGTTTTAACGACAAAAAAAAAGATAGAGGTTTGGCTATTTTGTTGAGGCTGTTGCATGACGCCCACTCACTGGCACGATCCCACTACTGCCGAACACGGGAACTTTTGGCTGCTAGGTTTCCCTCCTGACCCACTACGCTCCTCCTTAGCTAACCTGCACCTACTAGATTCCTCTAGCAGATCCATGCTGATGTCAAGCTTAGTGCGGGCACCTGATCAACATGCGGTATCACGAAACAGGGCTCCTAAACTCAAGCCATCCACTCTACCAAGCCTCCCCGAAGCAGGATTATAGGTGCACGCCAAACACCCAGCTGATAAATGGGCTCTCAATCGATAATACATTACTGTAATAAATTGATTTGATGAGCACGCGGATTCTTTATTGTGTCCAAAATTGGTCTCGTCACTTGTTCTATAACTATTAAAGAGCTTCTCGGTGTTTCAATAAATGAACAAAATGCAAGACCTGACAATGTATGTACTGTGTGCGTCAAGTATTGCAAATCTCAATTTAATATTCCGAAATATCGATCTATGCACTGTAATTTACGCCAAAGCTCATTGATCGTACAAACCTTATTTAGAGTTCTGCAAAATAACATTGCATTTAAGATCATACTTCACAGGATCATTTCTGTAGTATATCTTGACTTGTTTCCCACCAGAAACTTGTCTCCTTTCAACCCACGATGACGAGTTAAGACGCTGGTTTCTGAGCGTGAAACAGGCTGTGAGTGTAGCTGTCTCGACAGCATCAAACACAGTCATTGAGGACCGTTTCCGTTAAATCCATGTGAAATAGCGGAAGGAAACTAGCGTGTTCAGAGTGGTTGAGATGATAAAACAAATTTAAATTCTTGAAAATCTAAAGAGATACATCTTAATAATAATTCCAGGTATTCGTGTCCTTAAATCATCTGCTTGTATGGCAAAATAAATTGTGAAAGTGAGGTTGGTCAATTTGAGGATGTGTCATGACTTTATGATCGTATTGCATTCTTTTAGTTATTGTTATTTAATCATGATTAATTATCGTTCAGAGCTTTTGTCGTCACTGTCTTTTGTGGCTAACTGTCATTTTTAATTTTCTCGTTCCGGGGATGTCCGATCAATGAGCCAACAATCCAAGTGTCATAAGGCTAACGATTGCTTCCCTTACTTAGCTTGCGTTGCATAAGGATCTCAGAGTCAGAGAGATTAGATAGAGCTGCCCGAAGAAACCACCAACGTACAAGCCTCTCGGCTGTGCCGTGCGCTTCGCGCTTTACTTAGCTTGCGTTGCATAAGGATCTCAGAGCCAGAGAGATTAGATAGAGCTGCCCGAAGAAACCACCAACGTACAAGCCTCTCGGCTGTGCCGTGCGCTTCGCGCACGGCGTTTCAAATATCTTTCAGCAACAAAGAGGTTGGAGGACGTCTAGTAGCCTCTCGGCTGTACGCCGAGAGGCTTGTACGTTGGTGGTTTCTTCGGGCAGCTCTATCTAATCTCTCTGGCTCTGAGATCCTTATGCAACGCAAGCTAAGTAAAGCGCGAAGCGCACGGCACAGCCGAGAGGCTTGTACGTTGGTGGTTTCTTCGGGCAGCTCTATCTAATCTCTCTGACTCTGAGATCCTTATGCAACGCAAGCTAAGTAAGGGAAGCAATCGTTAGCCTTATGACACTTGGATTGTTGGCTCATTGATCGGACATCCCCGGAACGAGAAAATTAAAAATGACAGTTAGCCAAAAATAGTGGCGTTTGGAAATATTATCAAATTTTATATTCGGTTGTCCATTGACAAATGTACTTATATGTCCTCGTTTGTTTGGCTAAGGTTGGTGTGTATTTCGAACAGAAAGTAAGCAAGCATTAGAACTAGATTTAGAGGCGAATATGGTCGGGTAATGGCGACTGAATTGATGTCAACGGCCACACCACATAGAACTCACCCGGTCTCGTCAGCTCCCGGAAGTTAAGCTATGTCGGGTCCCGTTAGTACTTGGATGGGTGACCGCTTGGGAATACGGGATGCTGTTGGCATGGTGTAATTTTATTTTTGCTCCCCAAGTTAGATGAGACATGGAATATAATGTATTCTTTAGGTATTAGTTGAAAAGGGTATTGCTGGGACTTTGATTAATGATACCATATATTGTAGAACGCATGTTTGTTTGATCTCGGTAGTTTTAACGACAAAAAAAAAGATAGAGGTTTGGCTATTTTGTTGAGGCTGTTGCATGACGCCCACTCACTGGCACGATCCCACTACTGCCGAACACGGGAACTTTTGGCTGCTAGGTTTCCCTCCTGACCCACTACGCTCCTCCTTAGCTAACCTGCACCTACTAGATTCCTCTAGCAGATCCATGCTGATGTCAAGCTTAGTGCGGGCACCTGATCAACATGCGGTATCACGAAACAGGGCTCCTAAACTCAAGCCATCCACTCTACCAAGCCTCCCCGAAGCAGGATTATAGGTGCACGCCAAACACCCAGCTGATAAATGGGCTCTCAATCGATAATACATTACTGTAATAAATTGATTTGATGAGCACGCGGATTCTTTATTGTGTCCAAAATTGGTCTCGTCACTTGTTCTATAACTATTAAAGAGCTTCTCGGTGTTTCAATAAATGAACAAAATGCAAGACCTGACAATGTATGTACTGTGTGCGTCAAGTATTGCAAATCTCAATTTAATATTCCGAAATATCGATCTATGCACTGTAATTTACGCCAAAGCTCATTGATCGTACAAACCTTATTTAGAGTTCTGCAAAATAACATTGCATTTAAGATCATACTTCACAGGATCATTTCTGTAGTATATCTTGACTTGTTTCCCACCAGAAACTTGTCTCCTTTCAACCCACGATGACGAGTTAAGACGCTGGTTTCTGAGCGTGAAACAGGCTGTGAGTGTAGCTGTCTCGACAGCATCAAACACAGTCATTGAGGACCGTTTCCGTTAAATCCATGTGAAATAGCGGAAGGAAACTAGCGTGTTCAGAGTGGTTGAGATGATAAAACAAATTTAAATTCTTGAAAATCTAAAGAGATACATCTTAATAATAATTCCAGGTATTCGTGTCCTTAAATCATCTGCTTGTATGGCAAAATAAATTGTGAAAGTGAGGTTGGTCAATTTGAGGATGTGTCATGACTTTATGATCGTATTGCATTCTTTTAGTTATTGTTATTTAATCATGATTAATTATCGTTCAGAGCTTTTGTCGTCACTGTCTTTTGTGGCTAACTGTCATTTTTAATTTTCTCGTTCCGGGGATGTCCGATCAATGAGCCAACAATCCAAGTGTCATAAGGCTAACGATTGCTTCCCTTACTTAGCTTGCGTTGCATAAGGATCTCAGAGTCAGAGAGATTAGATAGAGCTGCCCGAAGAAACCACCAACGTACAAGCCTCTCGGCTGTGCCGTGCGCTTCGCGCTTTACTTAGCTTGCGTTGCATAAGGATCTCAGAGCCAGAGAGATTAGATAGAGCTGCCCGAAGAAACCACCAACGTATAAGCCTCTCGGCTGTGCCGTGCGCTTCGCGCACGGCGTTTCAAATATCTTTCAGCAACAAAGAGGTTGGAGGACGTCTAGTAGCCTCTCGGCTGTACGCCGAGAGGCTTGTACGTTGGTGGTTTCTTCGGGCAGCTCTATCTAATCTCTCTGGCTCTGAGATCCTTATGCAACGCAAGCTAAGTAAAGCGCGAAGCGCACGGCACAGCCGAGAGGCTTGTACGTTGGTGGTTTCTTCGGGCAGCTCTATCTAATCTCTCTGACTCTGAGATCCTTATGCAACGCAAGCTAAGTAAGGGAAGCAATCGTTAGCCTTATGACACTTGGATTGTTGGCTCATTGATCGGACATCCCCGGAACGAGAAAATTAAAAATGACAGTTAGCCAAAAATAGTGGCGTTTGGAAATATTATCAAATTTTATATTCGGTTGTCCATTGACAAATGTACTTATATGTCCTCGTTTGTTTGGCTAAGGTTGGTGTGTATTTCGAACAGAAAGTAAGCAAGCATTAGAACTAGATTTAGAGGCGAATATGGTCGGGTAATGGCGACTGAATTGATGTCAACGGCCACACCACATAGAACTCACCCGGTCTCGTCAGCTCCCGGAAGTTAAGCTATGTCGGGTCCCGTTAGTACTTGGATGGGTGACCGCTTGGGAATACGGGATGCTGTTGGCATGGTGTAATTTTATTTTTGCTCCCCAAGTTAGATGAGACATGGAATATAATGTATTCTTTAGGTATTAGTTGAAAAGGGTATTGCTGGGACTTTGATTAATGATACCATATATTGTAGAACGCATGTTTGTTTGATCTCGGTAGTTTTAACGACAAAAAAAAAGATAGAGGTTTGGCTATTTTGTTGAGGCTGTTGCATGACGCCCACTCACTGGCACGATCCCACTACTGCCGAACACGGGAACTTTTGGCTGCTAGGTTTCCCTCCTGACCCACTACGCTCCTCCTTAGCTAACCTGCACCTACTAGATTCCTCTAGCAGATCCATGCTGATGTCAAGCTTAGTGCGGGCACCTGATCAACATGCGGTATCACGAAACAGGGCTCCTAAACTCAAGCCATCCACTCTACCAAGCCTCCCCGAAGCAGGATTATAGGTGCACGCCAAACACCCAGCTGATAAATGGGCTCTCAATCGATAATACATTACTGTAATAAATTGATTTGATGAGCACGCGGATTCTTTATTGTGTCCAAAATTGGTCTCGTCACTTGTTCTATAACTATTAAAGAGCTTCTCGGTGTTTCAATAAATGAACAAAATGCAAGACCTGACAATGTATGTACTGTGTGCGTCAAGTATTGCAAATCTCAATTTAATATTCCGAAATATCGATCTATGCACTGTAATTTACGCCAAAGCTCATTGATCGTACAAACCTTATTTAGAGTTCTGCAAAATAACATTGCATTTAAGATCATACTTCACAGGATCATTTCTGTAGTATATCTTGACTTGTTTCCCACCAGAAACTTGTCTCCTTTCAACCCACGATGACGAGTTAAGACGCTGGTTTCTGAGCGTGAAACAGGCTGTGAGTGTAGCTGTCTCGACAGCATCAAACACAGTCATTGAGGACCGTTTCCGTTAAATCCATGTGAAATAGCGGAAGGAAACTAGCGTGTTCAGAGTGGTTGAGATGATAAAACAAATTTAAATTCTTGAAAATCTAAAGAGATACATCTTAATAATAATTCCAGGTATTCGTGTCCTTAAATCATCTGCTTGTATGGCAAAATAAATTGTGAAAGTGAGGTTGGTCAATTTGAGGATGTGTCATAACTTTATGATCGTATTGCATTCTTTTAGTTATTGTTATTTAATCATGATTAATTATCGTTCAGAGCTTTTGTCGTCACTGTCTTTTGTGGCTAACTGTCATTTTTAATTTTCTCGTTCCGGGGATGTCCGATCAATGAGCCAACAATCCAAGTGTCATAAGGCTAACGATTGCTTCCCTTACTTAGCTTGCGTTGCATAAGGATCTCAGAGTCAGAGAGATTAGATAGAGCTGCCCGAAGAAACCACCAACGTACAAGCCTCTCGGCTGTGCCGTGCGCTTCGCGCTTTACTTAGCTTGCGTTGCATAAGGATCTCAGAGCCAGAGAGATTAGATAGAGCTGCCCGAAGAAACCACCAACGTACAAGCCTCTCGGCTGTGCCGTGCGCTTCGCGCACGGCGTTTCAAATATCTTTCAGCAACAAAGAGGTTGGAGGACGTCTAGTAGCCTCTCGGCTGTACGCCGAGAGGCTTGTACGTTGGTGGTTTCTTCGGGCAGCTCTATCTAATCTCTCTGGCTCTGAGATCCTTATGCAACGCAAGCTAAGTAAAGCGCGAAGCGCACGGCACAGCCGAGAGGCTTGTACGTTGGTGGTTTCTTCGGGCAGCTCTATCTAATCTCTCTGACTCTGAGATCCTTATGCAACGCAAGCTAAGTAAGGGAAGCAATCGTTAGCCTTATGACACTTGGATTGTTGGCTCATTGATCGGACATCCCCGGAACGAGAAAATTAAAAATGACAGTTAGCCAAAAATAGTGGCGTTTGGAAATATTATCAAATTTTATATTCGGTTGTCCATTGACAAATGTACTTATATGTCCTCGTTTGTTTGGCTAAGGTTGGTGTGTATTTCGAACAGAAAGTAAGCAAGCATTAGAACTAGATTTAGAGGCGAATATGGTCGGGTAATGGCGACTGAATTGATGTCAACGGCCACACCACATAGAACTCACCCGGTCTCGTCAGCTCCCGGAAGTTAAGCTATGTCGGGTCCCGTTAGTACTTGGATGGGTGACCGCTTGGGAATACGGGATGCTGTTGGCATGGTGTAATTTTATTTTTGCTCCCCAAGTTAGATGAGACATGGAATATAATGTATTCTTTAGGTATTAGTTGAAAAGGGTATTGCTGGGACTTTGATTAATGATACCATATATTGTAGAACGCATGTTTGTTTGATCTCGGTAGTTTTAACGACAAAAAAAAAGATAGAGGTTTGGCTATTTTGTTGAGGCTGTTGCATGACGCCCACTCACTGGCACGATCCCACTACTGCCGAACACGGGAACTTTTGGCTGCTAGGTTTCCCTCCTGACCCACTACGCTCCTCCTTAGCTAACCTGCACCTACTAGATTCCTCTAGCAGATCCATGCTGATGTCAAGCTTAGTGCGGGCACCTGATCAACATGCGGTATCACGAAACAGGGCTCCTAAACTCAAGCCATCCACTCTACCAAGCCTCCCCGAAGCAGGATTATAGGTGCACGCCAAACACCCAGCTGATAAATGGGCTCTCAATCGATAATACATTACTGTAATAAATTGATTTGATGAGCACGCGGATTCTTTATTGTGTCCAAAATTGGTCTCGTCACTTGTTCTATAACTATTAAAGAGCTTCTCGGTGTTTCAATAAATGAACAAAATGCAAGACCTGACAATGTATGTACTGTGTGCGTCAAGTATTGCAAATCTCAATTTAATATTCCGAAATATCGATCTATGCACTGTAATTTACGCCAAAGCTCATTGATCGTACAAACCTTATTTAGAGTTCTGCAAAATAACATTGCATTTAAGATCATACTTCACAGGATCATTTCTGTAGTATATCTTGACTTGTTTCCCACCAGAAACTTGTCTCCTTTCAACCCACGATGACGAGTTAAGACGCTGGTTTCTGAGCGTGAAACAGGCTGTGAGTGTAGCTGTCTCGACAGCATCAAACACAGTCATTGAGGACCGTTTCCGTTAAATCCATGTGAAATAGCGGAAGGAAACTAGCGTGTTCAGAGTGGTTGAGATGATAAAACAAATTTAAATTCTTGAAAATCTAAAGAGATACATCTTAATAATAATTCCAGGTATTCGTGTCCTTAAATCATCTGCTTGTATGGCAAAATAAATTGTGAAAGTGAGGTTGGTCAATTTGAGGATGTGTCATGACTTTATGATCGTATTGCATTCTTTTAGTTATTGTTATTTAATCATGATTAATTATCGTTCAGAGCTTTTGTCGTCACTGTCTTTTGTGGCTAACTGTCATTTTTAATTTTCTCGTTCCGGGGATGTCCGATCAATGAGCCAACAATCCAAGTGTCATAAGGCTAACGATTGCTTCCCTTACTTAGCTTGCGTTGCATAAGGATCTCAGAGTCAGAGAGATTAGATAGAGCTGCCCGAAGAAACCACCAACGTACAAGCCTCTCGGCTGTGCCGTGCGCTTCGCGCTTTACTTAGCTTGCGTTGCATAAGGATCTCAGAGCCAGAGAGATTAGATAGAGCTGCCCGAAGAAACCACCAACGTACAAGCCTCTCGGCTGTGCCGTGCGCTTCGCGCACGGCGTTTCAAATATCTTTCAGCAACAAAGAGGTTGGAGGACGTCTAGTAGCCTCTCGGCTGTACGCCGAGAGGCTTGTACGTTGGTGGTTTCTTCGGGCAGCTCTATCTAATCTCTCTGGCTCTGAGATCCTTATGCAACGCAAGCTAAGTAAAGCGCGAAGCGCACGGCACAGCCGAGAGGCTTGTACGTTGGTGGTTTCTTCGGGCAGCTCTATCTAATCTCTCTGACTCTGAGATCCTTATGCAACGCAAGCTAAGTAAGGGAAGCAATCGTTAGCCTTATGACACTTGGATTGTTGGCTCATTGATCGGACATCCCCGGAACGAGAAAATTAAAAATGACAGTTAGCCAAAAATAGTGGCGTTTGGAAATATTATCAAATTTTATATTCGGTTGTCCATTGACAAATGTACTTATATGTCCTCGTTTGTTTGGCTAAGGTTGGTGTGTATTTCGAACAGAAAGTACAGCCGAGAGGCTACTAGACGTCCTCCAACCTCTTTGTTGCTGAAAGATATTTGAAACGCCGTGCGCGAAGCGCACGGCACAGCCGAGAGGCTTGTACGTTGGTGGTTTCTTCGGGCAGCTCTATCTAATCTCTCTGGCTCTGAGATCCTTATGCAACGCAAGCTAAGTAAAGCGCGAAGCGCACGGCACAGCCGAGAGGCTTGTACGTTGGTGGTTTCTTCGGGCAGCTCTATCTAATCTCTCTGACTCTGAGATCCTTATGCAACGCAAGCTAAGTAAGGGAAGCAATCGTTAGCCTTATGACACTTGGATTGTTGGCTCATTGATCGGACATCCCCGGAACGAGAAAATTAAAAATGACAGTTAGCCAAAAATAGTGGCGTTTGGAAATATTATCAAATTTTATATTCGGTTGTCCATTGACAAATGTACTTATATGTCCTCGTTTGTTTGGCTAAGGTTGGTGTGTATTTCGAACAGAAAGTAAGCAAGCATTAGAACTAGATTTAGAGGCGAATATGGTCGGGTAATGGCGACTGAATTGATGTCAACGGCCACACCACATAGAACTCACCCGGTCTCGTCAGCTCCCGGAAGTTAAGCTATGTCGGGTCCCGTTAGTACTTGGATGGGTGACCGCTTGGGAATACGGGATGCTGTTGGCATGGTGTAATTTTATTTTTGCTCCCCAAGTTAGATGAGACATGGAATATAATGTATTCTTTAGGTATTAGTTGAAAAGGGTATTGCTGGGACTTTGATTAATGATACCATATATTGTAGAACGCATGTTTGTTTGATCTCGGTAGTTTTAACGACAAAAAAAAAGATAGAGGTTTGGCTATTTTGTTGAGGCTGTTGCATGACGCCCACTCACTGGCACGATCCCACTACTGCCGAACACGGGAACTTTTGGCTGCTAGGTTTCCCTCCTGACCCACTACGCTCCTCCTTAGCTAACCTGCACCTACTAGATTCCTCTAGCAGATCCATGCTGATGTCAAGCTTAGTGCGGGCACCTGATCAACATGCGGTATCACGAAACAGGGCTCCTAAACTCAAGCCATCCACTCTACCAAGCCTCCCCGAAGCAGGATTATAGGTGCACGCCAAACACCCAGCTGATAAATGGGCTCTCAATCGATAATACATTACTGTAATAAATTGATTTGATGAGCACGCGGATTCTTTATTGTGTCCAAAATTGGTCTCGTCACTTGTTCTATAACTATTAAAGAGCTTCTCGGTGTTTCAATAAATGAACAAAATGCAAGACCTGACAATGTATGTACTGTGTGCGTCAAGTATTGCAAATCTCAATTTAATATTCCGAAATATCGATCTATGCACTGTAATTTACGCCAAAGCTCATTGATCGTACAAACCTTATTTAGAGTTCTGCAAAATAACATTGCATTTAAGATCATACTTCACAGGATCATTTCTGTAGTATATCTTGACTTGTTTCCCACCAGAAACTTGTCTCCTTTCAACCCACGATGACGAGTTAAGACGCTGGTTTCTGAGCGTGAAACAGGCTGTGAGTGTAGCTGTCTCGACAGCATCAAACACAGTCATTGAGGACCGTTTCCGTTAAATCCATGTGAAATAGCGGAAGGAAACTAGCGTGTTCAGAGTGGTTGAGATGATAAAACAAATTTAAATTCTTGAAAATCTAAAGAGATACATCTTAATAATAATTCCAGGTATTCGTGTCCTTAAATCATCTGCTTGTATGGCAAAATAAATTGTGAAAGTGAGGTTGGTCAATTTGAGGATGTGTCATGACTTTATGATCGTATTGCATTCTTTTAGTTATTGTTATTTAATCATGATTAATTATCGTTCAGAGCTTTTGTCGTCAGGTGGCGTGGCAAAGCCATATTCTGAAAAAAAAAGGACCTAGTGTGATAACGAGAGTAAAATTTGCAACGCCTTCAGCGTAAATTGTATCTCCCTTAATACAGTATGAGCATAATAAAACAAATGAAAATGAACTTTATAAGCATCAAGTGGTCGCGTCTGGAAAAATGAACAACTCAATATTTTATAGCATTTCTTGAATGTTTTGAGTGATATGAGTATTCTTCGTACACCACCGGAAATGTGTTGAACCTCAGTGGTTATTTTGGGCAGTAATCCTTGTAACATTATCGCTTCTCGGCCTTTTGGCTAAGATCAAAGTGTAGTATCTGTTCTTATCAGCTTAATATCTGATACGGGTTCAAATGGACCCCAGAATATTAAACTGATTTTTGGCATACGGTGGGAATACAGTGCTTGCACTGCTCCCGCCACGGGTTGACCCGGTATTGCAGTACCTCCGGGATCGGCTCACCCTCTATGAGGGAGAACATATTGAATAAAACAGAAATTGTCTTAGCACCGTATAATAAAAGACCATGTATAATTGCAAAACTGTCATGTAGACATGTTTGTAATTTTTTCTAATTGTATTTTTTTCGTAATATCAAGAAAAGCATAAAAAAATACGTACTTGATTGTGTTAACTAATTAGTACTGTTCATCTTTCGATGTGATGTTTTTTTTTAAAATATGAAGATGCGTGTATTTTCATATGAAAAGTCGATTTTCTTATTTTCTTATTTGCCAATTGGACGACCAAATGAAAAAAAACAAGCAATTTGTTTCTTGAAAAGTATTTGCAAAGATCAAGACCATGAAATAAATACTGAGCTTTATTTACTATATTTTGCTCGAGTTCGTAATTCAAGTCGATGAAAGAAAGTGGGTGGTATTCTCTAAACGTCAGTCAAATACTTGAACACTCTTTGTCAATATTGTTCTGCTGTATACAAAGTATTAAACAAAGTGAAAAAGCATCCACAATCATACTTACCTGGCTCAGAGGCAACCATGATCACCAAGGTGGTTCCTCCAGGGCGAGGCCTTTCCATTGCACTAAGGATGGGCTGACCCTTGCGATTAATCCAAATGTGATTAACTCGGGAGTACAATTTTTGGTAGTGGGGGACTGCGTTCGCGCCGTTCCCTGAACACACTATAAATGTAAGAAAAATTCTTGTCATCTGCCGGAAGTTGAACTAAATCTGGTCCCGTTAGTAAACGGTAGGGTTGACCGCTTGGGAATACGCGAAGCATCAGATTTTCTTTCTGGGAAGAAACAACAAAGTAATGAAATTCATGTTTAGCTACTTTAATATAAATCATCATGGCCAATGGATTGGCCGTGATCGTCTAGTGGTTAGGACCCTACGTTGTGGTACCTACTAGATATGAATCCGTAGTAACCCAGGTTCGAATCCTGGTCACGGCACTGAAAACTGATTTTTCACGTCAACACGCAGATTAACTATAAATTTTGTTTGGTTGGAAAGTAATGCTCGCTCACTTCAATAGTTCATAATGTGAAAAACAATTTGGAATGAAAACCTGAAATTCCCCCTCCCTTTTTTTGTGTGTGCAGGAAGTTGTTGAAATGTATGGAAGAAAAATACACATTTACAGAATTTCAAGTATTTGACCCGATATTAAGACAAAAATTATTTCATGTATGTAATGAACTGTCCCCTGTTGGTATTAGTCCAATGGGAGATGGAAATTAAAATTTGCCTAGGGTAATCTAAATGAATATTTCTGAACGAAATTGTTGGTCCAACACGTCCAAGCAGAACGAATTCAGCAAATGCTTAAGTAGACTTGCTTTTCTGATTATAATTTAGCTTTGCGCAGTGGCAATATCATAACCAATGAGGGTCTCCCGAGGTGTGATTATTGCTAGTTGAAAACTTTAACCAATACCCCGCCACGATGAAGTGAAATAATCTTTGTCGTCGGCAATTTTTGATAGCTCCATCAGGAGCATTTCAGCGTACAAGAAAAAAAAAATTACAGTCAGTTAGAAAAATTGGAGTGTTGCATAGTGTGTTTATAACATTAAACGGTGAAAGTGAAATCGTATAAGTGATTTTTGTTTCCATTTAGTTGGTATTGCACGTCAGACAAGGCTGATTAATTCGTTCGCTGAAGGCCATTAATATCAGTCAGTTGGAACATTGTGAACACGGGGAAAATATTTGAAAAGGTGATTCCAAATGACAAGGTGAAAAGATTCCACCATGTTTAAAGGGGAAGTTCAATAAATTGTTAACCGCTGTAGGGTGAATGTCGGGGTAAACATCTGATCCCACCACCTACGTGTTGGGCTTGTACCATAAAGATCGTTCATTTTTTTCAAAAATAACACTGCGCACAACTGTTTCGTTCAAAAACATGTTAACGAGCTTTATACATGATATTTACTTTAAAATAACTGTACCCATTGATAAAGAATTGCACAAGGATTTTGATATGTAAACGCATGTTTCGAAAAAAAACCTTACAAGCGCACTTCAAAATTTTGAAATGAATATAAATACAAGGCATACCACTGTTATTTACTCTGGTTTCTAATCAATACCCGGATAAATCTTTCGCCTTTTACTAAAGATTTCCGTGGTTAGGAGCATTGATGAGTCTATATGACTTATTTTTTTAACGCCCGGTCTTCTGATTGGGCACTTTGAATAAATGAAAAATTAAAAACGTCTGTATGCGGAAACAAAGATATTCTACTACTACATACTGACAACATTTGTAAAATGACAAACTGATAGTTTTTCGGTGGTTTTGGTAAGATTAGTGTGTATTTCAAAAAGATAAATCTCAAGCACAAGTAATAGATTAGAGGCGAATATGGTCGGGTAATTGCGTCTAGTTTAATGTCAACGGCCATACCACATAGAACTCACCCGGTCTCGTCAGCTCCCGGAAGTTAAGCTATGTCGGGTCCCGTTAGTACTTGGATGGGTGACCGCTTGGGAATACGGGATGCTGTTGGCATGGAATTATTTTATTTTTGTGAATCCAATTGAATTGAAGTGCTTCCCAAGATGGGTGATACTACATGGACTACAATGTATTATTTTGGCATTAGTTGAAAATGGAAGGAACGTATTTTTTACTGGATATTGCCTACTAGACGTCCTCCAACCTCTTTGTTGCTGAAAGATATTTGAAACGCCGTGCGCGAAGCGCACGGCACAGCCGAGAGGCTACTAGACGTCCTCCAACCTCTTTGTTGCTGAAAGATATTTGAAACGCCGTGCGCGAAGCGCACGGCACAGCCGAGAGGCTTGTACGTTGGTGGTTTCTTCGGGCAGCTCTATCTAATCTCTCTGGCTCTGAGATCCTTATGCAACGCAAGCTAAGTAAAGCGCGAAGCGCACGGCACAGCCGAGAGGCTTGTACGTTGGTGGTTTCTTCGGGCAGCTCTATCTAATCTCTCTGACTCTGAGATCCTTATGCAACGCAAGCTAAGTAAGGGAAGCAATCGTTAGCCTTATGACACTTGGATTGTTGGCTCATTGATCGGACATCCCCGGAACGAGAAAATTAAAAATGACAGTTAGCCAAAAATAGTGGCGTTTGGAAATATTATCAAATTTTATATTCGGTTGTCCATTGACAAATGTACTTATATGTCCTCGTTTTAACGTACAGCCGAGAGGCTTGTACGTTGGTGGTTTCTTCGGGCAGCTCTATCTAATCTCTCTGGCTCTGAGATCCTTATGCAACGCAAGCTAAGTAAAGCGCGAAGCGCACGACACAGCCGAGAGGCTTGTACGTTGGTGGTTTCTTCGGGCAGCTCTATCTAATCTCTCTGACTCTGAGATCCTTATGCAACGCAAGCTAAGTAAGGGAAGCAATCGTTAGCCTTATGACACTTGGATTGTTGGCTCATTGATCGGACATCCCCGGAACGAGAAAATTAAAAATGACAGTTAGCCAAAAATAGTGGCGTTTGGAAATATTATCAAATTTTATATTCGGTTGTCCATTGACAAATGTACTTATATGTCCTCGTTTTAACGTACAGCCGAGAGGCTTGTACGTTGGTGGTTTCTTCGGGCAGCTCTATCTAATCTCTCTGGCTCTGAGATCCTTATGCAACGCAAGCTAAGTAAAGCGCGAAGCGCACGGCACAGCCGAGAGGCTTGTACGTTGGTGGTTTCTTCGGGCAGCTCTATCTAATCTCTCTGACTCTGAGATCCTTATGCAACGCAAGCTAAGTAAGGGAAGCAATCGTTAGCCTTATGACACTTGGATTGTTGGCTCATTGATCGGACATCCCCGGAACGAGAAAATTAAAAATGACAGTTAGCCAAAAATAGTGGCGTTTGGAAATATTATCAAATTTTATATTCGGTTGTCCATTGACAAATGTACTTATATGTCCTCGTTTGTTTGGCTAAGGTTGGTGTGTATTTCGAACAGAAAGTACAGCCGAGAGGCTACTAGACGTCCTCCAACCTCTTTGTTGCTGAAAGATATTTGAAACGCCGTGCGCGAAGCGCACGGCACAGCCGAGAGGCTTGTACGTTGGTGGTTTCTTCGGGCAGCTCTATCTAATCTCTCTGGCTCTGAGATCCTTATGCAACGCAAGCTAAGTAAAGCGCGAAGCGCACGGCACAGCCGAGAGGCTTGTACGTTGGTGGTTTCTTCGGGCAGCTCTATCTAATCTCTCTGACTCTGAGATCCTTATGCAACGCAAGCTAAGTAAGGGAAGCAATCGTTAGCCTTATGACACTTGGATTGTTGGCTCATTGATCGGACATCCCCGGAACGAGAAAATTAAAAATGACAGTTAGCCAAAAATAGTGGCGTTTGGAAATATTATCAAATTTTATATTCGGTTGTCCATTGACAAATGTACTTATATGTCCTCGTTTGTTTGGCTAAGGTTGGTGTGTATTTCGAACAGAAAGTAAGCAAGCATTAGAACTAGATTTAGAGGCGAATATGGTCGGGTAATGGCGACTGAATTGATGTCAACGGCCACACCACATAGAACTCACCCGGTCTCGTCAGCTCCCGGAAGTTAAGCTATGTCGGGTCCCGTTAGTACTTGGATGGGTGACCGCTTGGGAATACGGGATGCTGTTGGCATGGTGTAATTTTATTTTTGCTCCCCAAGTTAGATGAGACATGGAATATAATGTATTCTTTAGGTATTAGTTGAAAAGGGTATTGCTGGGACTTTGATTAATGATACCATATATTGTAGAACGCATGTTTGTTTGATCTCGGTAGTTTTAACGACAAAAAAAAAGATAGAGGTTTGGCTATTTTGTTGAGGCTGTTGCATGACGCCCACTCACTGGCACGATCCCACTACTGCCGAACACGGGAACTTTTGGCTGCTAGGTTTCCCTCCTGACCCACTACGCTCCTCCTTAGCTAACCTGCACCTACTAGATTCCTCTAGCAGATCCATGCTGATGTCAAGCTTAGTGCGGGCACCTGATCAACATGCGGTATCACGAAACAGGGCTCCTAAACTCAAGCCATCCACTCTACCAAGCCTCCCCGAAGCAGGATTATAGGTGCACGCCAAACACCCAGCTGATAAATGGGCTCTCAATCGATAATACATTACTGTAATAAATTGATTTGATGAGCACGCGGATTCTTTATTGTGTCCAAAATTGGTCTCGTCACTTGTTCTATAACTATTAAAGAGCTTCTCGGTGTTTCAATAAATGAACAAAATGCAAGACCTGACAATGTATGTACTGTGTGCGTCAAGTATTGCAAATCTCAATTTAATATTCCGAAATATCGATCTATGCACTGTAATTTACGCCAAAGCTCATTGATCGTACAAACCTTATTTAGAGTTCTGCAAAATAACATTGCATTTAAGATCATACTTCACAGGATCATTTCTGTAGTATATCTTGACTTGTTTCCCACCAGAAACTTGTCTCCTTTCAACCCACGATGACGAGTTAAGACGCTGGTTTCTGAGCGTGAAACAGGCTGTGAGTGTAGCTGTCTCGACAGCATCAAACACAGTCATTGAGGACCGTTTCCGTTAAATCCATGTGAAATAGCGGAAGGAAACTAGCGTGTTCAGAGTGGTTGAGATGATAAAACAAATTTAAATTCTTGAAAATCTAAAGAGATACATCTTAATAATAATTCCAGGTATTCGTGTCCTTAAATCATCTGCTTGTATGGCAAAATAAATTGTGAAAGTGAGGTTGGTCAATTTGAGGATGTGTCATGACTTTATGATCGTATTGCATTCTTTTAGTTATTGTTATTTAATCATGATTAATTATCGTTCAGAGCTTTTGTCGTCAGGTGGCGTGGCAAAGCCATATTCTGAAAAAAAAAGGACCTAGTGTGATAACGAGAGTAAAATTTGCAACGCCTTCAGCGTAAATTGTATCTCCCTTAATACAGTATGAGCATAATAAAACAAATGAAAATGAACTTTATAAGCATCAAGTGGTCGCGTCTGGAAAAATGAACAACTCAATATTTTATAGCATTTCTTGAATGTTTTGAGTGATATGAGTATTCTTCGTACACCACCGGAAATGTGTTGAACCTCAGTGGTTATTTTGGGCAGTAATCCTTGTAACATTATCGCTTCTCGGCCTTTTGGCTAAGATCAAAGTGTAGTATCTGTTCTTATCAGCTTAATATCTGATACGGGTTCAAATGGACCCCAGAATATTAAACTGATTTTTGGCATACGGTGGGAATACAGTGCTTGCACTGCTCCCGCCACGGGTTGACCCGGTATTGCAGTACCTCCGGGATCGGCTCACCCTCTATGAGGGAGAACATATTGAATAAAACAGAAATTGTCTTAGCACCGTATAATAAAAGACCATGTATAATTGCAAAACTGTCATGTAGACATGTTTGTAATTTTTTCTAATTGTATTTTTTTCGTAATATCAAGAAAAGCATAAAAAAATACGTACTTGATTGTGTTAACTAATTAGTACTGTTCATCTTTCGATGTGATGTTTTTTTTTTAAAATATGAAGATGCGTGTATTTTCATATGAAAAGTCGATTTTCTTATTTTCTTATTTGCCAATTGGACGACCAAATGAAAAAAAACAAGCAATTTGTTTCTTGAAAAGTATTTGCAAAGATCAAGACCATGAAATAAATACTGAGCTTTATTTTACTATATTTTGCTCGAGTTCGTAATTCAAGTCGATGAAAGAAAGTGGGTGGTATTCTCTAAACGTCAGTCAAATACTTGAACACTCTTTGTCAATATTGTTCTGCTGTATACAAAGTATTAAACAAAGTGAAAAAGCATCCACAATCATACTTACCTGGCTCAGAGGCAACCATGATCACCAAGGTGGTTCCTCCAGGGCGAGGCCTTTCCATTGCACTAAGGATGGGCTGACCCTTGCGATTAATCCAAATGTGATTAACTCGGGAGTACAATTTTTGGTAGTGGGGGGACTGCGTTTCGCGCCGTTCCCTGAACACACTATAAATGTAAGAAAAATTCTTGTCATCTGCCGGAAGTTGAACTAAATCTGGTCCCGTTAGTAAACGGTAGGGTTGACCGCTTGGGAATACGCGAAGCATCAGATTTTCTTTCTGGGAAGAAACAACAAAGTAATGAAATTCATGTTTAGCTACTTTAATATAAATCATCATGGCCAATGGATTGGCCGTGATCGTCTAGTGGTTAGGACCCTACGTTGTGGTACCTACTAGATATGAATCCGTAGTAACCCAGGTTCGAATCCTGGTCACGGCACTGAAAACTGATTTTTCACGTCAACACGCAGATTAACTATAAATTTTGTTTTGGTTGGAAAGTAATGCTCGCTCACTTCAATAGTTCATAATGTGAAAAACAATTTGGAATGAAAACCTGAAATTCCCCCTCCCTTTTTTTTGTGTGTGCAGGAAGTTGTTGAAATGTATGGAAGAAAAATACACATTTACAGAATTTTCAAGTATTTGACCCGATATTAAGACAAAAATTATTTTCATGTATGTAATGAACTGTCCCCTGTTGGTATTAGTCCAATGGGAGATGGAAATTAAAATTTGCCTAGGGTAATCTAAATGAATATTTCTGAACGAAATTGTTGGTCCAACACGTCCAAGCAGAACGAATTCAGCAAATGCTTAAGTAG
>NW_025804824.1:0-7500 GCF_021234035.1 Daphnia pulicaria
CTTTTTGTATTGAAACAACGCGTCGTGCGCGAACCAAGCTTGCATAACGAGCGGTTAGAGTGAGTGATAATTCGCGGTGGTCGACACTTCGACACGCCCGGCGCACACACACAACTAAACTCGCGTTGAAGCGGTATATCGCGCACACGCAGCCGACACCTTGTTCGAGAAGATGTGTTTATTTCTAAAATTTTTTTTTGAGTTGGCTCAAAAATTTCCCATCTGTTTTGCCATCGAAAAAGGTTTCTTTTGAATAGAGAGGAAAAAAACAAAACAGGGCGAACCTTCTTTTATTTTTCCCCCTTTTTTGTATTTGAGGCATCGCGGACACTTAAGTCGCGCGGCACCCAGACGTTAGAGATTCGGGAGCTTTATGCGGTCAGGCCGGGTGAAAAATAAATCTCGCCGCGACCCAACATGCAAAACCAAGACTGAAAAAATCTCTGTTCGTTCATCATTCGACCGACCCTCAGTCAGATGTGGCCCGAGCGAGAAGCTGGGCCGCCATTTACGTTCAAGATTTCGATGCTCCATGTGTTCTGCAGTTCGCATGGATTAGCGCACTTTGCTGCGCTCTTCATCGATCCACGAGCCTAGTGATCCACCGTTCAGGGTCGTATATAAAACGACATATTCGTTTTCTTCTCTCTTTTTCTCCAACCCGCCCAAGCAAATGAATGCGAGGGCGGAGAAAGAAAGCCAGAAAGAAAATGTTCCGATAAACACTCGTACTAGAATTTGGGTTTAGTGTGTTATTGTGATTTTGAATTCTTCCTACTTCATCGAGAGGGCGAAGGGCAAGCTTAAAAAACATTCGGTTTTCAACGGCATAGTGTCGGGCTTTGGAGTGTTAGTCTATACGACGCACACGCACGCAACCACGAGTATCTACGCCCGAAAAGAACGTCCAGAGTAAAGTCTCACACTTTCGTCCCCCACCGAGAATCAAAAAATCCCGAAGACGAAGAGAGAAACAAAAAAAAAACAATTTCGATTGGGCGTATCCGCTTTAAACCACCGCGCATCAGAGCGCCTGATACCCGTTCAAAATCTTGATGTTTTTTTTTTTTTCCGACTCTCCATCCACCGAGTTTTTATTTTTCAAAGTGTTTGATTTAGGGACTAAGACTTTATAAAATCTCCTTTATTGTTCCTTCGGTACTCGGCGGCCCAGGCGGGCTATCGTATTCTTCACTCTACTAACGTCAACACTGTGAGCGCCGCTAAAGGTCGAATGAATCTATAGAGACATTCACCATCGAAGCAGGAAGAATTTGCTCACGGCATAGACCAAATCGAAAGACTTTGTGTTTTTTTTTGAGCCGAGAGGAAAGAAAAATCAATTTGAAAAGGCGAATCCGCTTTAAACCACCGCGCATCAGAGCGCCTGATACCCGTTCAAAATAAATGATTTTCTTCCGTCAACCCACACATAGTTCATACGATGTCTTACGCCGAAAGACTTTTGATGGGGTTTTTTTGTTTTGCAACTTTTAGTTGTTTCGTGCTCAACCAAAGCCATATGCGCAAAACATTTGTCTTGTTCGTTTATGATCCTTCCGCAGGTTCACCTACGGAAACCTTGTTACGACTTTTACTTCCTCTAAAGGATCAAGTTCGACCATCTTTCAGTCTCGCCGTTGGTAGGCACCGCACGGGCAGAGATTGCTCCCCACTCGACGGCACCCCGACAAGCCCGTCCGAAGGCCTCACTAAATCATTCAATCGGTAGTAGCGACGGGCGGTGTGTACAAAGGGCAGGGACGTAATCGACGCGGGCTAGTGACCCGCGCCTACTAGGGATTCCTGGTTCATGGGGATCATTGCAGTCCCCAATCCCAACCACGAAGGAGGTTCAGCGGTTACCCGGTCCTTTCGGACAGGGAGAGTGAAACACGCTGATTCCTTCAGTGTAGCGCGCGTGCGGCCCAGGACATCTAAGGGCATCACAGACCTGTTATTGCTCACTGTCACGCGGCTGGACGCCGCTTGTCCTCTAAGAAGACTGCGTGACGGACGCGAGAGCAGAAGGTATCGCCGGGGATGACGACGACCGAATAACAATAGAGCCAGCCCCCGCGAGACATTCCCGACAAAGCCCCGCCATACCTCATCCGCCAGGCAACCAACCCGTGAAGGCCGTACACCCGACGAACAGAGCACAACGAAACCAAGCCGAGAGATTGCCTCACTAAAGGAACCAGTCCCACCGAGACCCGAATCGCCGCCACCTGATCCCGACGCCTCCGTACTCCCTTCGGTTTCAATTGATAAAACCCGTCCACCTATTTAGCAGGCTAGAGTCTCGTTCGTTATCGGAATTAACCAGACAAATCGCTCCACCAACTAAGAACGGCCATGCACCACCACCCACCGAATCAAGAAAGAGCTCTCAATCTGTCAATCCTTCCAGTGTCCGGGCCTGGTGAGGTTTCCCGTGTTGAGTCAAATTAAGCCGCAGGCTCCACTCCTGGTGGTGCCCTTCCGTCAATTCCTTTAAGTTTCAGCTTTGCAACCATACTTCCCCCGGAACCCAAAGACTTTGGTTTCCCGGAAGCTGCCCGTCGAGTCATTGGAGTAACTCCGACGGATTGCTGGGTTGGCATCGTTTATGGTTAGAACTAGGGCGGTATCTGATCGCCTTCGAACCTCTAACTTTCGTTCTTGATCAAGGAAAACATTCTTGGCAAATGCCTTCGCTGTTGTTCGTCTTGCGGCGGTCCAAGAATTTCACCTCTGTCGCCGCAGTACGAATGCCCCCGTCCGTCTCTATTGACCATTACCTCGGGTCCAAAAGTAAAAGACCAGCAAAATCGGACCGAGGTCCTATTCCATCATTCCATGCTGCGATATTCAGGCGTTGGGATACACCTGCTTTGAGCACTCTAATTTGTTCAAAGTAAACGTTGCCGGCCGCCCGAGACACCCGGTGAAGGGCACCCCGAACGATTGACTGGGTGGAGCGAATCGAGTCAACTACGACCAAAATTTAAAAAAGAACCCGAAAGAACTTTCCAACTCTGGCCGCAGATACAACAACGACGCACCGACCACCACTCCGGCGATGTTGTCCGACCGTGAAGAGAGTCGGGCTTTGACACCCGGGCTCCCAGAGCGTGAAACGCAACACCCTTGATTCAGAGCGGCGCCGCCCGGCCGAAGACAGACATCCGACTACGAGCTTTTTAACCGCAACAACTTTAATATACGCTATTGGAGCTGGAGTTACCGCGGCTGCTGGCACCAGACTTGCCCTCCAATGGTTCCTCGTTAAAGGATTTAAAGTGTACTCATTCCAATCACGGGGCCTCGGAAGAGTCCCGTATCGTTATTTTTCGTCACTACCTCCCCGTGCCGGGAGTGGGTAATTTGCGCGCCTGCTGCCTTCCTTGGATGTGGTAGCCGTTTCTCAGGCTCCCTCTCCGGAATCGAACCCCGATTCCCCGTTACCCGTTGCAACCATGGTAGGCGCGTAACCTACCATCGACAGTTGATAAGGCAGACATTTGAAAGATACGTCGCCGGCGCGAAGGCCGTGCGATCGGCGTGAAGTTATCCAGAGTCACCAAAATTGGTACGGTGCGCGAGCCCGAAAGCCCGGCCCCGACTGGTTTTGATCTAATAAAAGCACCTCTTCTGCGAGCCCGAAAGCCCGCAGTCGAGGCTCGAGTGCATGTATTAGCTCTAGAATTACCACAGTTATCCAAGTAGGATGGAGTGGATCTAAGGAACCATAACTGATTTATTGAGCCATTCGCGGTTTCGCCGTCTAGCGGCTTGTACTTAGACATGCATGGCTTAATCTTTGAGACAAGCATATGCTACTGGCAGGATCAACCAGGTATTTCGTGTATGTTTGTTTGATATGCATCCGGCGAGTTGCGGGTTTTTATTTCGCCCACGCATCACCAAACACACACCAAATCAACACGTTTTTCGTTTTTTTTTCTTTTTCTTCGGAAACTAAAATTTTTGATCGCAACGCCTGGCGTGTCACAGCGAGTCCCAGTGAAGAGAAACACCGATCCGATCCGTTTGTTGGATTTTTTTCATTTCAATTTCCAAAGTCAAAGACCATTCAACGGTCTATGAGCCCAAAGTGAATCGGATTCATTCGACCGGTCTTGATATATTCATCAACTTTTTTTCCCGTATTACGGTTTTCGACGGTCATATGTGGCGTGCTGTATGCTCATAAGTCAAGCCTGCTTTACTAAGCTGACAAGCATACATCTTTTAAATTTTTGTGGGCTCAGAGTTTTATTTTTATTTTTCCACCGCCGAGGCACACTCTCGCATCACCCCGCACGACACACACACACACACACACCTCACCGCTCAACGGTCACACGAGGCAGAATTTTCCGCAAAGACTTTCGAAGAGAAAGAGAAAACTCGGAACAACCGCGGTCAGAGGCCAGCATAGAGGCATCGTATAGAAAGTCATGGGCGGAAAAAAACAAATCATTTCAAGTCGAGACAAGCAACCAGACTACCCCTATAAAAGTGCGCAATTCTTTAAGAGTTCACCGAAGAATGACCGAGATCAAGTATGCACGAAACGAACATATTCCAAGGGCAGCTGAATAAGCGATTCTGCGCCGAAGCGCGAGAAAAGCAAGCGGTACACCGATGGGGATCGTTTTTTTTATCGTGTTAGATTCGTTGTTGTCAAGCAAGGATTCTCAAAATGTTTTTTGCATTGCACCCAAGTTTCGTACTGATTACTTGTCGCAGACCGGTGACTGTCAAAAAAAAATTTTTTACGTTTTTTCTTGAGAGGTCACTGCCTACACACAACTCCGGGCGGGCCGTACACTCACAGCCGTTTGAATTCTCCCTTCGTGTGTCATGGCCATAACTGAGCGTACATCTTACCGGGCGCCGAGTTGATCTGGCTTGTTCGATGAACGTTCGGGATACGTACAATCGATATAGCTCCAACCGTAACTCGTTTGTAATTACGCCGGCCATACTCAGCGGGCGCTCAGCTCAGCTCTCGATATCTTCCGTCGAAGGGAAGTTCGTAGTAAAAGAGAGTCAGAGTCGACGCCACATTTTGCGGTCCTCGCATCTCATCCGATTTTTGAATTTTATAGATTTGCCATCACTTCCACCCAATTCTCTCGTATATTTCAATCTCTTGACTTTGTCCGACCGGGCCGTCTTCGCCCCCCTTCAACTCCGTCCATCTCCACTTCTGTGTTCCACACAACGAGCTTCCGTCAAACGGCAAAATGTGAAATATGCGCACGCCGCACGAAATAATTTGAAAGCGTTCTGTTTGGTGGCTTTTTTATTTTTTATCTCTCGGCTCACACACACACACACACATTTCCGCCTGAACGGTAATTTTTTTTTGATACGGTGTCAAAAAGTGAAAAGACGCGCACCATTTTCTTTTCTCTTCCGTATCGTCGCTGACGGTAAACGCTGATGGTTATGATGCCGTAAGTTTGGAAGAAAGAATCTTTCCCGTCTTGTCTTGTTACGGTAAAATAACAAAGAACAAGCGTCCGATTTCTCTCACAGACGGCCACAGACAAACCACACGTGCCGAAGAAACGAAACGTCCGAAACCAAAAAAATGTTTGACGCGCGCACCTCTTCTGAACTTTTCGACCAAGAGTCGTTGGATCGAGTGACGAGCTTCTCAGCTGTCGCACCAATCGGTGAAGCGGGCGTTTGAATTCCCGTCCACATCGCGGTTCGGATATATTTTTACATATACCGACCATCGGAAATTTCGAAAACGGTTTTACCGAAGGAATGATATTTCACACACCGACAGCTCATCGAGTTCGTCTCCGTTCAACGGTTTTTTTTTTTTTAAGACTTTTTGATCGCATGGGGCTAAACTGGTTAGAGCAAAGCCGCGATCCAAGCAGTGAAAAAAAAACAAAGACAGTGCAAGCGCGATCGAACGGAATCGAAACTAAAATCATGTGAAGTGGCGGGCGGAAAGGAGCTCAGCTACGGTGGAAATGAAACTACAACTAACGCCGAACCGGACAACTTCCCATTCTGCGTCTTCGTTTCATTTCCCAAAGCTCCCCGTCGATACCAAAGTTTTTGCGTCGAAGCTACTAAAGAAATTTCGCGCTTTCCTTTTCGCCTCTTTCGCCTTCCCTTCGATATCTATCCAACCACCGGCTTCGACTTTATTTCTTTCACCCGTCTATTCGCCCGATAGTCGACGGTCGGCCATTCTTTGGTATCGGCCAGGCGGACTAACAAGAAGTAAGACTCGTTTGAAAAATTTGGACCGGGCTTTACAATCGCTGCTTGTCGTAATGTCGCAAATTTGAAAAAAATTTTCAATTCGAGAAACCAAACTATTCGACACTTCGAAAATTTTTGGGACTCTGAAAATTTTTCCGAGTTTAGGAATCGAGACCTCTTCTATACTAAGGAAAACCACTAATGTTCCGCCGCATAATGTCTCCGTTTTCCGGCTCATTTTTAGCGATTGGACGGGGACATTGCCCCATCCAACCGCCAGCCGACTTTCAGGAACCGTCGTTTTCAAAGTTGGGACTTAGAAAATTTTCGACGAGTGGGAATTTTTTACGGTCGCAAGTCATCACGACACGCCCGACCAACCCATTTGAGAGCCGCCACGCCTCGACGGTGTGACGGCTTTTTTTCGAATCGACGGGTCTCGCTCACTCCTCTCTCGCGCCGACCAGAGGCCGGGCGAGAGAGTCGTTGCCAAACACCGTCGTCGGAAATGGGAGAATTTGAGTGGGAATTTTTTACGGTCGCGAGTCATCACGACACGCCCGACCAACCCACTTGAGAGCCGCCACGCCTCGACGGTGTGACGGCTTCTCTTTTCGAATCGACGGGTCTCGCTCACTCCTCTCTCGCGCCGACCAGTGGCCGGGCGAGAGAGTCGTTGCCAAACACCGTCGTCGGAAATCGAGAAATTTTCATTTCCATTTCCATTTTTTTTCATCGGCCTTTATACGTCCAAGTCCCGCCAACCACGTCACTACCACGTCGTCGGGACTTAGAAAAATTTTTCAATTTTTCGGACTTAGAAAATTTTTCAACTTTCTTTTTTTCGACAACCTCTTCCCTATATAGGAAAGTAGTGGATGTTCCGGGCAGTAACTGTACGAAAAAGTCGATTTCCGAATTTTTGCCGGACTTTCACCTGAGCTCAGGCCGGGCCGCCCGCTCAACTGCCGCCCGGTCACCACCAAAAACCGGTCTTGGAAATTTTCGGACTTAGAAAATTTTTCAACTTTTTTCTTTCTCGACAACCTCTTCCCTATATAGGAAAGTAGTGGATGTTCCGGGCAGTAACTGTACGAAAAAGTTGATTTCCGAAATTTTGCCGGGCTTTCACCAGAGCTCAGGCGGGGCTTACCATCACACCCGCCGACCGGTCACCACCAAAAACCGGTCTTGGAAATTTTAGGACTTAGAAATTTTTTCCAACTTTTTTCTTTCGCTCTTTCTCGCCATTTTTAGCCGTCTTTGCTCGTCCCAGTG
>NW_025804824.1:12500-20000 GCF_021234035.1 Daphnia pulicaria
CTTTCGCCCCTATACCCAACTCCGACGATCGATTTGCACGTCAGAATCGCTGCGGACCTCCACCAGGGTTTCCCCTGGCTTCGTCCTGGCCAGGCATAGGTCACCATCTTTCGGGTCCCAACGTGTGCGCTCTGGGTTCGTCCGGCCGACTCGACCAAACCCTTTTAAGGGGGAAAGATCTCGCGAGCATTCGGACGCCCTGGGGTTGCGCCCGCTCTGTTCGAGACGGGATCACCCCTCGCGGATGCACCCTCATCGGGGCCGCTTCACTTTCATTGCGCCTCGCGAGTTTAGTTTGATAATTTCTCGACGACTTGCGCACATGTTAGACTCCTTGGTCCGTGTTTCAAGACGGGTCGGGTGGGACCCGACTTCTACTCTCCGCTCTGGGCCTCCACAGGTTGAGCACCGCAACTTTTTCTCTTTTACAAAAAAAAGCTACGACACCTCCCGGGAGGAGACAGGTCACGACCGGGCAGTACTGTTGGGAAACGCCGCGCTCGTCATCGCGGCACCCGCGAAGGTAACCACGAAACTCGCTAACGGACGCCCCGTGTAACAGACACCCAGTCGGTCGCGGAGTCCTACTAGGCCCCCCACTTGCGGACCTTGGCGTGGCTATTGCGATCGCAGAACGACTTATGCAAGAGAGCCGCCAATTCAGGCAGTCTCCATGCAGCGTTAAGGGCATACAACCAAGTGCCGGGAGCGGGGACTTGTTCGACCTTCGAGGGCCCACCCGTTTAACCCCCTGAACGGTTTCACGCACTCTTGAACTCTCTCTTCAAAGTTCTTTTCAACTTTCCCTCGCGGTACTTGTTCGCTATCGGTCTCGTGGCGATATTTAGCCTTAGAAGGAGTTTACCTCCCGCTTAGGGCTGCACGCTCAAGCAACCCGACTCTTGGGAAGGGATCCGATGCACGGTCTCGGCTCGTCTTATCTACGGGCCTGACACCCTCTGTGGGTTGCTCGCCCCGTTCATGGAGACTTGGACGATAGATACCGGACAGACGCGCACGATCCTCCCGAACACCACATTCCTCGGCACCCGCTCAACCGGGCGCGAGGTTCGGTGCTGGGCTCATCCCTGTTCGCTCGCCGCTACTAAGGGAATCCTTGTTAGTTTCTTTTCCTCCGCTTACTGATATGCTTAAGTTCAGCGGGTAGTCTCATCTAAACTGAGGTCAGAATGAATTGTTTGTTTTCAAAAGGAGACAACACTTTATCTAGCTCGGCAGACTTTGGCGTTTTAAAGCCGGGAAAGATTGAATAATTGCCGGTTCAAATTTTTTTTTTTCGAAATAAAGCGAGTCTCTCGTTATTCGCAAAAATTAATTTACGAAAAGTGACAGGGCGTCCTGCGGCTTTTTGTATTGAAACAACGCGTCGTGCGCGAACCAAGCTTGCATAACGAGCGGTGTAGAGTGAGTGATAATTCGCGGTGGTCGACACTTCGACACGCCCGGCGCACACACACAACTAAACTCGCGTTGAAGCGGTATATCGCGCACACGCAGCCGACACCTTGTTCGAGAAGATGTGTTTATTTCTAAAATTTTTTTTTGAGTTGGCTCAAAAATTTCCCATCTGTTTTGCCATCGAAAAAGGTTTCTTTTGAATAGAGAGGAAAAAAACAAAACAGGGCGAACCTTCTTTTATTTTTCCCCCTTTTTTGTATTTGAGGCATCGCGGACACTTAAGTCGCGCGGCACCCAGACGTTAGAGATTCGGGAGCTTTTATGCGGTCAGGCCGGGTGAAAAATAAATCTCGCCGCGACCCAACATGCAAAACCAAGACTGAAAAAATCTCTGTTCGTTCATCATTCGACCGACCCTCAGTCAGATGTGGCCCGAGCGAGAAGCTGGGCCGCCATTTACGTTCAAGATTTCGATGCTCCATGTGTTCTGCAGTTCGCATGGATTAGCGCACTTTGCTGCGCTCTTCATCGATCCACGAGCCTAGTGATCCACCGTTCAGGGTCGTATATAAAACGACATATTCGTTTTCTTCTCTCTTTTTCTCCAACCCGCCCAAGCAAATGAATGCGAGGGCGGAGAAAGAAAGCCAGAAAGAAAATGTTCCGATAAACACTCGTACTAGAATTTGGGTTTAGTGTGTTATTGTGATTTTGAATTCTTCCTACTTCATCGAGAGGGCGAAGGGCAAGCTTAAAAAACATTCGGTTTTCAACGGCATAGTGTCGGGCTTTGGAGTGTTAGTCTATACGACGCACACGCACGCAACCACGAGTATCTACGCCCGAAAAGAACGTCCAGAGTAAAGTCTCACACTTTCGTCCCCCACCGAGAATCAAAAAATCCCGAAGACGAAGAGAGAAACAAAAAAAAACAATTTCGATTGGGCGTATCCGCTTTAAACCACCGCGCATCAGAGCGCCTGATACCCGTTCAAAATCTTGATGTTTTTTTTTTTTCCGACTCTCCATCCACCGAGTTTTTATTTTTCAAAGTGTTTGATTTAGGGACTAAGACTTTATAAAATCTCCTTTATTGTTCCTTCGGTACTCGCGGCCCAGGCGGGCTATCGTATTCTTCACTCTACTAACGTCAACACTGTGAGCGCCGCTAAAGGTCGAATGAATCTATAGAGACATTCACCATCGAAGCAGGAAGAATTTGCTCACGGCCATAGACCAAATCGAAAGACTTTGTGTTTTTTTTTGAGCCGAGAGGAAAGAAAAATCAATTTGAAAAGGCGAATCCGCTTTAAACCACCGCGCATCAGAGCGCCTGATACCCGTTCAAAATAAATGATTTTCTTCCGTCAACCCACACATAGTTCATACGATGTCTTACGCCGAAAGACTTTTGATGGGGTTTTTTTGTTTTGCAACTTTTAGTTGTTTCGTGCTCAACCAAAGCCATATGCGCAAAACATTTGTCTTGTTCGTTTATGATCCTTCCGCAGGTTCACCTACGGAAACCTTGTTACGACTTTTACTTCCTCTAAAGGATCAAGTTCGACCATCTTTCAGTCTCGCCGTTGGTAGGCACCGCACGGGCAGAGATTGCTCCCCACTCGACGGCACCCCGACAAGCCCGTCCGAAGGCCTCACTAAATCATTCAATCGGTAGTAGCGACGGGCGGTGTGTACAAAGGGCAGGGACGTAATCGACGCGGGCTAGTGACCCGCGCCTACTAGGGATTCCTGGTTCATGGGGATCATTGCAGTCCCCAATCCCAACCACGAAGGAGGTTCAGCGGTTACCCGGTCCTTTCGGACAGGGAGAGTGAAACACGCTGATTCCTTCAGTGTAGCGCGCGTGCGGCCCAGGACATCTAAGGGCATCACAGACCTGTTATTGCTCACTGTCACGCGGCTGGACGCCGCTTGTCCCTCTAAGAAGACTGCGTGACGGACGCGAGAGCAGAAGGTATCGCCGGGGATGACGACGACCGAATAACAATAGAGCCAGCCCCCGCGAGACATTCCCGACAAAGCCCCGCCATACCTCATCCGCCAGGCAACCAACCCGTGAAGGCCGTACACCCGACGAACAGAGCACAACGAAACCAAGCCGAGAGATTGCCTCACTAAAGGAACCAGTCCCACCGAGACCCGAATCGCCGCCACCTGATCCCGACGCCTCCGTACTCCCTTCGGTTTCAATTGATAAAACCCGTCACCTATTTAGCAGGCTAGAGTCTCGTTCGTTATCGGAATTAACCAGACAAATCGCTCCACCAACTAAGAACGGCCATGCACCACCACCCACCGAATCAAGAAAGAGCTCTCAATCTGTCAATCCTTCCAGTGTCCGGGCCTGGTGAGGTTTCCCGTGTTGAGTCAAATTAAGCCGCAGGCTCCACTCCTGGTGGTGCCCTTCCGTCAATTCCTTTAAGTTTCAGCTTTGCAACCATACTTCCCCCGGAACCCAAAGACTTTGGTTTCCCGGAAGCTGCCCGTCGAGTCATTGGAGTAACTCCGACGGATTGCTGGTTGGCATCGTTTATGGTTAGAACTAGGGCGGTATCTGATCGCCTTCGAACCTCTAACTTTCGTTCTTGATCAAGGAAAACATTCTTGGCAAATGCCTTCGCTGTTGTTCGTCTTGCGGCGGTCCAAGAATTTCACCTCTGTCGCCGCAGTACGAATGCCCCCGTCCGTCTCTATTGACCATTACCTCGGGTCCAAAAGTAAAAGACCAGCAAAATCGGACCGAGGTCCTATTCCATCATTCCATGCTGCGATATTCAGGCGTTGGGATACACCTGCTTTGAGCACTCTAATTTGTTCAAAGTAAACGTTGCCGGCCGCCCGAGACACCCGGTGAAGGGCACCCCGAACGATTGACTGGGTGGAGCGAATCGAGTCAACTACGACCAAAATTTAAAAAAGAACCCGAAAGAACTTTCCAACTCTGGCCGCAGATACAACAACGACGCACCGACCACCACTCCGGCGATGTTGTCCGACCGTGAAGAGAGTCGGGCTTTGACACCCGGGCTCCCAGAGCGTGAAACGCAACACCCTTGATTCAGAGCGGCGCCGCCCGGCCGAAGACAGACATCCGACTACGAGCTTTTTAACCGCAACAACTTTAATATACGCTATTGGAGCTGGAGTTACCGCGGCTGCTGGCACCAGACTTGCCCTCCAATGGTTCCTCGTTAAAGGATTTAAAGTGTACTCATTCCAATCACGGGGCCTCGGAAGAGTCCCGTATCGTTATTTTTCGTCACTACCTCCCCGTGCCGGGAGTGGGTAATTTGCGCGCCTGCTGCCTTCCTTGGATGTGGTAGCCGTTTCTCAGGCTCCCTCTCCGGAATCGAACCCCGATTCCCCGTTACCCGTTGCAACCATGGTAGGCGCGTAACCTACCATCGACAGTTGATAAGGCAGACATTTGAAAGATACGTCGCCGGCGCGAAGGCCGTGCGATCGGCGTGAAGTTATCCAGAGTCACCAAAATTGGTACGGTGCGCGAGCCCGAAAGCCCGGCCCCGACTGGTTTTGATCTAATAAAAGCACCTCTTCTGCGAGCCCGAAAGCCCGCAGTCGAGGCTCGAGTGCATGTATTAGCTCTAGAATTACCACAGTTATCCAAGTAGGATGGAGTGGATCTAAGGAACCATAACTGATTTATTGAGCCATTCGCGGTTTCGCCGTCTAGCGGCTTGTACTTAGACATGCATGGCTTAATCTTTGAGACAAGCATATGCTACTGGCAGGATCAACCAGGTATTTCGTGTATGTTTGTTTGATATGCATCCGGCGAGTTGCGGGTTTTTATTTCGCCCACGCATCACCAAACACACACCAAATCAACACGTTTTTCGTTTTTTTTCTTTTTCTTCGGAAACTAAAATTTTTGATCGCAACGCCTGGCGTGTCACAGCGAGTCCCAGTGAAGAGAAACACCGATCCGATCCGTTTGTTGGATTTTTTTCATTTCAATTTCCAAAGTCAAAGACCATTCAACGGTCTATGAGCCCAAAGTGAATCGGATTCATTCGACCGGTCTTGATATATTCATCAACTTTTTTTCCCGTATTACGGTTTTCGACGGTCATATGTGGCGTGCTGTATGCTCATAAGTCAAGCCTGCTTTACTAAGCTGACAAGCATACATCTTTTAAATTTTTGTGGGCTCAGAGTTTTATTTTTATTTTTCCACCGCCGAGGCACACTCTCGCATCACCCCGCACGACACACACACACACACACACCTCACCGCTCAACGGTCACACGAGGCAGAATTTTCCGCAAAGACTTTCGAAGAGAAAGAGAAAACTCGGAACAACCGCGGTCAGAGGCCAGCATAGAGGCATCGTATAGAAAGTCATGGGCGGAAAAAAAACAAATCATTTCAAGTCGAGACAAGCAACCAGACTACCCCTATAAAAGTGCGCAATTCTTTAAGAGTTCACCGAAGAATGACCGAGATCAAGTATGCACGAAACGAACATATTCCAAGGGCAGCTGAATAAGCGATTCTGCGCCGAAGCGCGAGAAAAGCAAGCGGTACACCGATGGGGATCGTTTTTTTTATCGTGTTAGATTCGTTGTTGTCAAGCAAGGATTCTCAAAATGTTTTTTGCATTGCACCCAAGTTTCGTACTGATTACTTGTCGCAGACCGGTGACTGTCAAAAAAAATTTTTTTTACGTTTTTTCTTGAGAGGTCACTGCCTACACACAACTCCGGGCGGGCCGTACACTCACAGCCGTTTGAATTCTCCCTTCGTGTGTCATGGCCATAACTGAGCGTACATCTTACCGGGCGCCGAGTTGATCTGGCTTGTTCGATGAACGTTCGGGATACGTACAATCGATATAGCTCCAACCGTAACTCGTTTGTAATTACGCCGGCCATACTCAGCGGGCGCTCAGCTCAGCTCTCGATATCTTCCGTCGAAGGGAAGTTCGTAGTAAAAGAGAGTCAGAGTCGACGCCACATTTTGCGGTCCTCGCATCTCATCCGATTTTTGAATTTTATAGATTTGCCATCACTTCCACCCAATTCTCTCGTATATTTCAATCTCTTGACTTTGTCCGACCGGGCCGTCTTCGCCCCCCTTCAACTCCGTCCATCTCCACTTCTGTGTTCCACACAACGAGCTTCCGTCAAACGGCAAAATGTGAAATATGCGCACGCCGCACGAAATAATTTGAAAGCGTTCTGTTTGGTGGCTTTTTTATTTTTTATCTCTCGGCTCACACACACACACACACATTTCCGCCTGAACGGTAATTTTTTTTGATACGGTGTCAAAAAGTGAAAAGACGCGCACCATTTTCTTTTCTCTTCCGTATCGTCGCTGACGGTAAACGCTGATGGTTATGATGCCGTAAGTTTGGAAGAAAGAATCTTTCCCGTCTTGTCTTGTTACGGTAAAATAACAAAGAACAAGCGTCCGATTTCTCTCACAGACGGCCACAGACAAACCACACGTGCCGAAGAAACGAAACGTCCGAAACCAAAAAAATGTTTGACGCGCGCACCTCTTCTGAACTTTTCGACCAAGAGTCGTTGGATCGAGTGACGAGCTTCTCAGCTGTCGCACCAATCGGTGAAGCGGCGTTTGAATTCCCGTCCACATCGCGGTTCGGATATATTTTTACATATACCGACCATCGGAAATTTCGAAAACGGTTTTACCGAAGGAATGATATTTCACACACCGACAGCTCATCGAGTTCGTCTCCGTTCAACGGTTTTTTTTTTTAAGACTTTTTGATCGCATGGGGCTAAACTGGTTAGAGCAAAGCCGCGATCCAAGCAGTGAAAAAAAAACAAAGACAGTGCAAGCGCGATCGAACGGAATCGAAACTAAAATCATGTGAAGTGGCGGGCGGAAAGGAGCTCAGCTACGGTGGAAATGAAACTACAACTAACGCCGAACCGGACAACTTCCCATTCTGCGTCTTCGTTTCATTTCCCAAAGCTCCCCGTCGATACCAAAGTTTTTGCGTCGAAGCTACTAAAGAAATTTCGCGCTTTCCTTTTCGCCTCTTTCGCCTTCCCTTCGATATC
>NW_025804825.1:0-25657 GCF_021234035.1 Daphnia pulicaria
CACTCCAGTTGTGACTTGAGGCCCATTAGCCGTCGCGATCACAATAAACTGTTGTTTCTTTTTGCTATTTGTGCCTGTCGCTGAGAAATTGGGTCTTTGTTCTGTGAATTGAAACTTTGTTTCTTCACCTTTGGTCACTTTTCTTTTCGCTACATGCTTTCTCTGTGTCTCTTTTTATTTCCTTATTGATTTTTTTTGAAATTTACTAATTTTCTCAACTTCAATATTTTTCAGGTCTGAAACCGGCGTTGGATTCATCCCCGGATTTTAGTTCCTTTTTGTTTAACCTTTTTAAATTTGTAACGGCTTTTCCTGTTTTCTCTTTAGATTTGCCGGATTTTCGATTTTTCCGCCGGATTTGGGACTCTGCCATTTTCCGGCCTGCTCAACTTTTTTCTAAGTCCTTTTTATTATTTTATTATTATTTTTTTCTGTCATTCTTTTCTGTTTGCTCTTTCATTTGTGTCCTTTCTTCCAAACCTCTCGATTTTCTGCGTCCTTCGGGAGGTTAAGAGAGAGATGCGGATCCTTCGTAAAAATTTTCATTTTTTCTAAGTCTTTTTATTATTATTTTATTTTTTTATTATAACTTTTCTATCATTTCGCTTTGTTTGTTTTTGTGTTTCTACTAACTTTCTTATTTAGAGCCAAGAGAGGCAGCCTTCCCGGAGAAAAATTTAACTTTTTTGTTTTGCACTTTTTTCAGATTCTGAGACGGCCATTCGACTGGAAATTTAATTTTAGGTCTATTTTGGTTAAGCTTTTGAACTGAATTAACGTGTTTTTCTCTATCTCTTTTAGGAAGCCCGGAAAAACGAGTTTTTTCCCGACGTTCCTAATCGAGCTTCGCTCTCAGCCGGCCTAGAAATCCGATGTTCTTTCCGGTCTGGTCAACGTGAATTATCGGCCCGATAATTTGGACGAACCAGTTCTTTATCTTTATATTTGTGTTTTTCTAATTTTCTTCTTTAGAGCAAAGAGAGGCAGCCTTCCCGGAGAAAAATTAAAACTTTTTGTTTTTCACTTTTTTCAGGTTCCGAGACGGCCATTCGACTGGAAATTTAATTTTAGGTCCATTTTGGTTAAGCTTTTGTACTGAAATAACGTGTTTTTCTCTATCTTTTACAGGAAGCCAGGAAAACGAGTTTTTCCCGACGTGGCGGTCGTGCCTCTCTTTTTTAGCTCTACACTGAACGAGATTTTGAGCTCGTGGCTCTCTCGTTCAGTTGCCTGACCGAGCTTCGCTCGCAGTGCGCCTAAAAATCCGATGTTCTTTCCGGTCTGGTCAACGTGAAATATCGGTCCGATATTTCGGACGAACCAGTTCTTTGTTTCTTTTATGCGTTTCTTTCTTTAATGTATTTGTGTTTTTTTCTTATCTTTTTTATTATTTCATTTTTTTATTATAATTTTTCTGTCATTTCTCTTATGTTTCAGCGCTTCAAAAATCCGATATTCTCTTCTTTTTTTCGGTCTGGTCAACGTGAATTACCGGCCCGATAATTCGTACGAACCAGTTTTTCTATCTCCATTTTCAATTTTTGGTACACACACGGGGGGAATAACACGATCTGACTAGCGTTCAGGATGTCCGTAAGTCCCGGCGACGAGGGTAGTGATCTTGGACCCGGGATGGGATAGCCGCTCGAGCTCCGCTCGTAGCCGCCTCCAAGTCCATCGTGCCGATCTGACTAGCGATTTGAATGTTCCAAAAGTTCCGGCGGCGAGGTAGTGACCTTGCGGCCGGGGCTGGACTTTCGTTCGGGCTCCGCCCGAAATCGCCTCCAAGTCCATCGTTCATAAAGGGATATTTAATTTTTTAGCGGGAAGGGTACAGACAGTGCGTGGCTTTCACACAACATGCAAATTCGCAGGCCTACGGCCTGCTCTTTGCTGTTGTAACCTAACTAACCTACCCTATACGTGATTGCCCCCCAAAACACCACAACACAAGGGAAGGGGCTCCGAAAAGAGCCTAAACTACTTACACGGGATTCTTTTTGTTCGGGCCGGGTTTGTAAAATTTCTAATTAGCATGTTAACTTGGGATTATTTTATGAATGATTGGGATTGATTGGTTGGTTTTAACAGGGGACATATGGGGATAATTTTCCCCTCTTTGCATTGCGCTTTCAACCTTGGTATCTGCTTTACTTGATTGTACTGTTTTCGTTTTTACACTAGTTAACGGTCGTTACTAGCTTGTAGCCAAACGTTATCCAAAACTAACTTTCATGGATGCCATTCGGTTCGCCTCATTGCATATGCCCCTTACAGCTGATCTGCCCTCAGATTTCCTGATTTCCCACTCCTTCATGCTCTTTTCATGTAAAAACGTAATTTTATTAATTAATTAGATTTGGTTTCACATTCTAGCTCGCTCACGCTCGCCTAGGATATATGGGGTTCATTCTCCTCCTCTTGCACGACACAACCGTGTCTTCCTGCTATCTTGATTGTCAAAAATTTTCGTTATACTCGTTAACTGGCTAATTAGCCCTAACTTGCTTTCTAACCAAAATTGACTTTCAGGGGGTTCATTCGGTTTGTCTTCTTGCATAAGGTCCTAACAGGTGAACTGCTCTTAGAATTTGTGATTTCCTGCTCCTTCCCCTAGTTTTTTGCATTTAACTCTTAATTGACATGTTAACTTGGGTTTCTTTACGGGATTGGGATTGATTGCTCGTTTTTTACAGGGGACATATGGAGATCATTCTCTTCCTTTTGGTATAACGCTTCCAACCATGGTATCTGTTTTACTTGATTGTAGTTTTTAAGTTTGTTCCCTAGTTAACACTTCGTTACTAGCAGTTAACCTAAACTTTGTTCAAAACTAACTTTCATGGATTCCATTCGGTTCGTCTCGTTGCATATGCCCCTAACAGCTGATCTGCCCTTAAAATCTCTGATTTCTCACTCCTTCATGTAGTTTTTTTGAAAAAACCTTAATTGATTAGTTAACTTGCATTTTTTCCATTTGATTACTCATTAACGGTTCAAAAATTTCTTTCTAGTGCCTATATTCATTTTGTTCCTCTTCTTATTTGCCATTCTAATTTCTCATTTGCATTTACTGATTGCTATGTTTTAATATTTTCCAATTTCTCGATTTGGTTAGCAAAAGTTAGCTCGCACAGACGTGCTACGCACAGAACGTGCTCCGCACGCGCGGCTTGAGTGTAGTAAGACCGTGTGACCAAGCGGTCTGAATCACTGGTCCCTTTGCTTACTCCCCTTGGAGGGTGTAAAATAAAAAGGAGACCCTTTTGCTGGGCTCGAGTTAAGCCGCTTATCGCGGCTTAGCGACCCTTTTCCAGCCTCGTGCCAGCCCCCAAAAGGGGCGCGGCCATTGGTGGAAAAAGAGCCAGCCAATGACAGCCCGACTTTTTTGTCTGAATTCTGTAACGTCCGGAGTCTCTGTATAAAGGATGGTTCTTTTCTCACACTAAGTCAGTAGCACTCGGTTGGCTGGTTGGCAACAACCGGTCAGCCGGGTCACTCCAGTTGTGACTTGAGGCCCATTAGCCGTCGCGATCACAATAAACTGTTGTTTCTTTTTGCTATTTGTGCCTGTCGCTGAGAAATTGGGTCTTTGTTCTGTGAATTGAAACTTTGTTTCTTCACCTTTGGTCACTTTTCTTTTCGCTACATGCTTTCTCTGTGTCTCTTTTTATTTCCTTATTGATTTTTTTTGAAATTTACTAATTTTCTCAACTTCAATATTTTTCAGGTCTGAAACCGGCGTTGGATTCATCCCCGGATTTTAGTTCCTTTTTGTTTAACCTTTTTAAATTTGTAACGGCTTTTCCTGTTTTCTCTTTAGATTTGCCGGATTTTCGATTTTTCCGCCGGATTTGGGACTCTGCCATTTTCCGGCCTGCTCAACTTTTTTCTAAGTCCTTTTTATTATTTTATTATTATTTTTTTCTGTCATTCTTTTCTGTTTGCTCTTTCATTTGTGTCCTTTCTTCCAAACCTCTCGATTTTCTGCGTCCTTCGGGAGGTTAAGAGAGAGATGCGGATCCTTCGTAAAAATTTTCATTTTTTCTAAGTCTTTTTATTATTATTTTATTTTTTTATTATAACTTTTCTATCATTTCGCTTTGTTTGTTTTTGTGTTTCTACTAACTTTCTTATTTAGAGCCAAGAGAGGCAGCCTTCCCGGAGAAAAATTTAACTTTTTTGTTTTGCACTTTTTTCAGATTCTGAGACGGCCATTCGACTGGAAATTTAATTTTAGGTCTATTTTGGTTAAGCTTTTGAACTGAATTAACGTGTTTTTCTCTATCTCTTTTAGGAAGCCCGGAAAAACGAGTTTTTTCCCGACGTTCCTAATCGAGCTTCGCTCTCAGCCGGCCTAGAAATCCGATGTTCTTTCCGGTCTGGTCAACGTGAATTATCGGCCCGATAATTTGGACGAACCAGTTCTTTATCTTTATATTTGTGTTTTTCTAATTTTCTTCTTTAGAGCAAAGAGAGGCAGCCTTCCCGGAGAAAAATTAAAACTTTTTTGTTTTTCACTTTTTTCAGGTTCCGAGACGGCCATTCGACTGGAAATTTAATTTTAGGTCCATTTTGGTTAAGCTTTTGTACTGAAATAACGTGTTTTTCTCTATCTTTTACAGGAAGCCAGGAAAACGAGTTTTTCCCGACGTGGCGGTCGTGCCTCTCTTTTTTAGCTCTACACTGAACGAGATTTTGAGCTCGTGGCTCTCTCGTTCAGTTGCCTGACCGAGCTTCGCTCGCAGTGCGCCTAAAAATCCGATGTTCTTTCCGGTCTGGTCAACGTGAAATATCGGTCCGATATTTCGGACGAACCAGTTCTTTGTTTCTTTTATGCGTTTCTTTCTTTAATGTATTTGTGTTTTTTCTTATCTTTTTTATTATTTCATTTTTTTATTATAATTTTTCTGTCATTTCTCTTATGTTTCAGCGCTTCAAAAATCCGATATTCTCTTCTTTTTTTCGGTCTGGTCAACGTGAATTACCGGCCCGATAATTCGTACGAACCAGTTTTTCTATCTCCATTTTCAATTTTTGGTACACACACGGGGGGAATAACACGATCTGACTAGCGTTCAGGATGTCCGTAAGTCCCGGCGACGAGGTAGTGATCTTGGACCCGGGATGGGATAGCCGCTCGAGCTCCGCTCGTAGCCGCCTCCAAGTCCATCGTGCCGATCTGACTAGCGATTTGAATGTTCCAAAAGTTCCGGCGGCGAGGGTAGTGACCTTGCGGCCGGGGCTGGACTTTCGTTCGGGCTCCGCCCGAAATCGCCTCCAAGTCCATCGTTCATAAAGGGATATTTAATTTTTTAGCGGGAAGGGTACAGACAGTGCGTGGCTTTCACACAACATGCAAATTCGCAGGCCTACGGCCTGCTCTTTGCTGTTGTAACCTAACTAACCTACCCTATACGTGATTGCCCCCCAAAACACCACAACACAAGGGAAGGGGCTCCGAAAAGAGCCTAAACTACTTACACGGGATTCTTTTTGTTCGGGCCGGGTTTGTAAAATTTCTAATTAGCATGTTAACTTGGGATTATTTTATGAATGATTGGGATTGATTGGTTGGTTTTAACAGGGGACATATGGGGATAATTTTTCCCCTCTTTGCATTGCGCTTTCAACCTTGGTATCTGCTTTACTTGATTGTACTGTTTTCGTTTTTACACTAGTTAACGGTCGTTACTAGCTTGTAGCCAAACGTTATCCAAAACTAACTTTCATGGATGCCATTCGGTTCGCCTCATTGCATATGCCCCTTACAGCTGATCTGCCCTCAGATTTCCTGATTTCCCACTCCTTCATGCTCTTTTCATGTAAAAACGTAATTTTATTAATTAATTAGATTTGGTTTCACATTCTAGCTCGCTCACGCTCGCCTAGGATATATGGGGTTCATTCTCCTCCTCTTGCACGACACAACCGTGTCTTCCTGCTATCTTGATTGTCAAAAATTTTCGTTATACTCGTTAACTGGCTAATTAGCCCTAACTTGCTTTCTAACCAAAATTGACTTTCAGGGGGTTCATTCGGTTTGTCTTCTTGCATAAGGTCCTAACAGGTGAACTGCTCTTAGAATTTGTGATTTCCTGCTCCTTCCCCTAGTTTTTTGCATTTAACTCTTAATTGACATGTTAACTTGGGTTTCTTTACGGGATTGGGATTGATTGCTCGTTTTTTACAGGGGACATATGGAGATCATTCTCTTCCTTTTGGTATAACGCTTCCAACCATGGTATCTGTTTTACTTGATTGTAGTTTTTAAGTTTGTTCCCTAGTTAACACTTCGTTACTAGCAGTTAACCTAAACTTTGTTCAAAACTAACTTTCATGGATTCCATTCGGTTCGTCTCGTTGCATATGCCCCTAACAGCTGATCTGCCCTTAAAATCTCTGATTTCTCACTCCTTCATGTAGTTTTTTTGAAAAAACCTTAATTGATTAGTTAACTTGCATTTTTTCCATTTGATTACTCATTAACGGTTCAAAAATTTCTTTCTAGTGCCTATATTCATTTTGTTCCTCTTCTTATTTGCCATTCTAATTTCTCATTTGCATTTACTGATTGCTATGTTTTAATATTTTCCAATTTCTCGATTTGGTTAGCAAAAGTTAGCTCGCACAGACGTGCTACGCACAGAACGTGCTCCGCACGCGCGGCTTGAGTGTAGTAAGACCGTGTGACCAAGCGGTCTGAATCACTGGTCCCTTTGCTTACTCCCCTTGGAGGGTGTAAAATAAAAAGGAGACCCTTTTGCTGGGCTCGAGTTAAGCCGCTTATCGCGGCTTAGCGACCCTTTTCCAGCCTCGTGCCAGCCCCCAAAAGGGGCGCGGCCATTGGTGGAAAAAGAGCCAGCCAATGACAGCCCGACTTTTTTGTCTGAATTCTGTAACGTCCGGAGTCTCTGTATAAAGGATGGTTCTTTTCTCACACTAAGTCAGTAGCACTCGGTTGGCTGGTTGGCAACAACCGGTCAGCCGGGTCACTCCAGTTGTGACTTGAGGCCCATTAGCCGTCGCGATCACAATAAACTGTTGTTTCTTTTTGCTATTTGTGCCTGTCGCTGAGAAATTGGGTCTTTGTTCTGTGAATTGAAACTTTGTTTCTTCACCTTTGGTCACTTTTCTTTTCGCTACATGCTTTCTCTGTGTCTCTTTTTATTTCCTTATTGATTTTTTTTGAAATTTACTAATTTTCTCAACTTCAATATTTTTCAGGTCTGAAACCGGCGTTGGATTCATCCCCGGATTTTAGTTCCTTTTTGTTTAACCTTTTTAAATTTGTAACGGCTTTTCCTGTTTTCTCTTTAGATTTGCCGGATTTTCGATTTTTCCGCCGGATTTGGGACTCTGCCATTTTCCGGCCTGCTCAACTTTTTTCTAAGTCCTTTTTATTATTTTATTATTATTTTTTTCTGTCATTCTTTTCTGTTTGCTCTTTCATTTGTGTCCTTTCTTCCAAACCTCTCGATTTTCTGCGTCCTTCGGGAGGTTAAGAGAGAGATGCGGATCCTTCGTAAAAATTTTCATTTTTTCTAAGTCTTTTTATTATTATTTTATTTTTTTATTATAACTTTTCTATCATTTCGCTTTGTTTGTTTTTGTGTTTCTACTAACTTTCTTATTTAGAGCCAAGAGAGGCAGCCTTCCCGGAGAAAAATTTAACTTTTTTGTTTTGCACTTTTTTCAGATTCTGAGACGGCCATTCGACTGGAAATTTAATTTTAGGTCTATTTTGGTTAAGCTTTTGAACTGAATTAACGTGTTTTTCTCTATCTCTTTTAGGAAGCCCGGAAAAACGAGTTTTTTCCCGACGTTCCTAATCGAGCTTCGCTCTCAGCCGGCCTAGAAATCCGATGTTCTTTCCGGTCTGGTCAACGTGAATTATCGGCCCGATAATTTGGACGAACCAGTTCTTTATCTTTATATTTGTGTTTTTCTAATTTTCTTCTTTAGAGCAAAGAGAGGCAGCCTTCCCGGAGAAAAATTAAAACTTTTTTGTTTTTCACTTTTTTCAGGTTCCGAGACGGCCATTCGACTGGAAATTTAATTTTAGGTCCATTTTGGTTAAGCTTTTGTACTGAAATAACGTGTTTTTCTCTATCTTTTACAGGAAGCCAGGAAAACGAGTTTTTCCCGACGTGGCGGTCGTGCCTCTCTTTTTTAGCTCTACACTGAACGAGATTTTGAGCTCGTGGCTCTCTCGTTCAGTTGCCTGACCGAGCTTCGCTCGCAGTGCGCCTAAAAATCCGATGTTCTTTCCGGTCTGGTCAACGTGAAATATCGGTCCGATATTTCGGACGAACCAGTTCTTTGTTTCTTTTATGCGTTTCTTTCTTTAATGTATTTGTGTTTTTTCTTATCTTTTTTATTATTTCATTTTTTTATTATAATTTTTCTGTCATTTCTCTTATGTTTCAGCGCTTCAAAAATCCGATATTCTCTTCTTTTTTTCGGTCTGGTCAACGTGAATTACCGGCCCGATAATTCGTACGAACCAGTTTTTCTATCTCCATTTTCAATTTTTGGTACACACACGGGGGGAATAACACGATCTGACTAGCGTTCAGGATGTCCGTAAGTCCCGGCGACGAGGTAGTGATCTTGGACCCGGGATGGGATAGCCGCTCGAGCTCCGCTCGTAGCCGCCTCCAAGTCCATCGTGCCGATCTGACTAGCGATTTGAATGTTCCAAAAGTTCCGGCGGCGAGGTAGTGACCTTGCGGCCGGGGCTGGACTTTCGTTCGGGCTCCGCCCGAAATCGCCTCCAAGTCCATCGTTCATAAAGGGATATTTAATTTTTTAGCGGGAAGGGTACAGACAGTGCGTGGCTTTCACACAACATGCAAATTCGCAGGCCTACGGCCTGCTCTTTGCTGTTGTAACCTAACTAACCTACCCTATACGTGATTGCCCCCCAAAACACCACAACACAAGGGAAGGGGCTCCGAAAAGAGCCTAAACTACTTACACGGGATTCTTTTTGTTCGGGCCGGGTTTGTAAAATTTCTAATTAGCATGTTAACTTGGGATTATTTTATGAATGATTGGGATTGATTGGTTGGTTTTAACAGGGGACATATGGGGATAATTTTTCCCCTCTTTGCATTGCGCTTTCAACCTTGGTATCTGCTTTACTTGATTGTACTGTTTTCGTTTTTACACTAGTTAACGGTCGTTACTAGCTTGTAGCCAAACGTTATCCAAAACTAACTTTCATGGATGCCATTCGGTTCGCCTCATTGCATATGCCCCTTACAGCTGATCTGCCCTCAGATTTCCTGATTTCCCACTCCTTCATGCTCTTTTCATGTAAAAACGTAATTTTATTAATTAATTAGATTTGGTTTCACATTCTAGCTCGCTCACGCTCGCCTAGGATATATGGGGTTCATTCTCCTCCTCTTGCACGACACAACCGTGTCTTCCTGCTATCTTGATTGTCAAAAATTTTCGTTATACTCGTTAACTGGCTAATTAGCCCTAACTTGCTTTCTAACCAAAATTGACTTTCAGGGGGTTCATTCGGTTTGTCTTCTTGCATAAGGTCCTAACAGGTGAACTGCTCTTAGAATTTGTGATTTCCTGCTCCTTCCCCTAGTTTTTTGCATTTAACTCTTAATTGACATGTTAACTTGGGTTTCTTTACGGGATTGGGATTGATTGCTCGTTTTTTACAGGGGACATATGGAGATCATTCTCTTCCTTTTGGTATAACGCTTCCAACCATGGTATCTGTTTTACTTGATTGTAGTTTTTAAGTTTGTTCCCTAGTTAACACTTCGTTACTAGCAGTTAACCTAAACTTTGTTCAAAACTAACTTTCATGGATTCCATTCGGTTCGTCTCGTTGCATATGCCCCTAACAGCTGATCTGCCCTTAAAATCTCTGATTTCTCACTCCTTCATGTAGTTTTTTTGAAAAAACCTTAATTGATTAGTTAACTTGCATTTTTTCCATTTGATTACTCATTAACGGTTCAAAAATTTCTTTCTAGTGCCTATATTCATTTTGTTCCTCTTCTTATTTGCCATTCTAATTTCTCATTTGCATTTACTGATTGCTATGTTTTAATATTTTCCAATTTCTCGATTTGGTTAGCAAAAGTTAGCTCGCACAGACGTGCTACGCACAGAACGTGCTCCGCACGCGCGGCTTGAGTGTAGTAAGACCGTGTGACCAAGCGGTCTGAATCACTGGTCCCTTTGCTTACTCCCCTTGGAGGGTGTAAAATAAAAAGGAGACCCTTTTGCTGGGCTCGAGTTAAGCCGCTTATCGCGGCTTAGCGACCCTTTTCCAGCCTCGTGCCAGCCCCCAAAAGGGGCGCGGCCATTGGTGGAAAAAGAGCCAGCCAATGACAGCCCGACTTTTTTGTCTGAATTCTGTAACGTCCGGAGTCTCTGTATAAAGGATGGTTCTTTTCTCACACTAAGTCAGTAGCACTCGGTTGGCTGGTTGGCAACAACCGGTCAGCCGGGTCACTCCAGTTGTGACTTGAGGCCCATTAGCCGTCGCGATCACAATAAACTGTTGTTTCTTTTTGCTATTTGTGCCTGTCGCTGAGAAATTGGGTCTTTGTTCTGTGAATTGAAACTTTGTTTCTTCACCTTTGGTCACTTTTCTTTTCGCTACATGCTTTCTCTGTGTCTCTTTTTATTTCCTTATTGATTTTTTTTGAAATTTACTAATTTTCTCAACTTCAATATTTTTCAGGTCTGAAACCGGCGTTGGATTCATCCCCGGATTTTAGTTCCTTTTTGTTTAACCTTTTTAAATTTGTAACGGCTTTTCCTGTTTTCTCTTTAGATTTGCCGGATTTTCGATTTTTCCGCCGGATTTGGGACTCTGCCATTTTCCGGCCTGCTCAACTTTTTTCTAAGTCCTTTTTATTATTTTATTATTATTTTTTTCTGTCATTCTTTTCTGTTTGCTCTTTCATTTGTGTCCTTTCTTCCAAACCTCTCGATTTTCTGCGTCCTTCGGGAGGTTAAGAGAGAGATGCGGATCCTTCGTAAAAATTTTCATTTTTTCTAAGTCTTTTTATTATTATTTTATTTTTTTATTATAACTTTTCTATCATTTCGCTTTGTTTGTTTTTGTGTTTCTACTAACTTTCTTATTTAGAGCCAAGAGAGGCAGCCTTCCCGGAGAAAAATTTAACTTTTTTGTTTTGCACTTTTTTCAGATTCTGAGACGGCCATTCGACTGGAAATTTAATTTTAGGTCTATTTTGGTTAAGCTTTTGAACTGAATTAACGTGTTTTTCTCTATCTCTTTTAGGAAGCCCGGAAAAACGAGTTTTTTCCCGACGTTCCTAATCGAGCTTCGCTCTCAGCCGGCCTAGAAATCCGATGTTCTTTCCGGTCTGGTCAACGTGAATTATCGGCCCGATAATTTGGACGAACCAGTTCTTTATCTTTATATTTGTGTTTTTCTAATTTTCTTCTTTAGAGCAAAGAGAGGCAGCCTTCCCGGAGAGAAAATTAAAACTTTTTTGTTTTTCACTTTTTTCAGGTTCCGAGACGGCCATTCGACTGGAAATTTAATTTTAGGTCCATTTTGGTTAAGCTTTTGTACTGAAATAACGTGTTTTTCTCTATCTTTTACAGGAAGCCAGGAAAACGAGTTTTTCCCGACGTGGCGGTCGTGCCTCTCTTTTTTAGCTCTACACTGAACGAGATTTTGAGCTCGTGGCTCTCTCGTTCAGTTGCCTGACCGAGCTTCGCTCGCAGTGCGCCTAAAAATCCGATGTTCTTTCCGGTCTGGTCAACGTGAAATATCGGTCCGATATTTCGGACGAACCAGTTCTTTGTTTCTTTTATGCGTTTCTTTCTTTAATGTATTTGTGTTTTTTCTTATCTTTTTTATTATTTCATTTTTTTATTATAATTTTTCTGTCATTTCTCTTATGTTTCAGCGCTTCAAAAATCCGATATTCTCTTCTTTTTTTCGGTCTGGTCAACGTGAATTACCGGCCCGATAATTCGTACGAACCAGTTTTTCTATCTCCATTTTCAATTTTTGGTACACACACGGGGGGAATAACACGATCTGACTAGCGTTCAGGATGTCCGTAAGTCCCGGCGACGAGGTAGTGATCTTGGACCCGGGATGGGATAGCCGCTCGAGCTCCGCTCGTAGCCGCCTCCAAGTCCATCGTGCCGATCTGACTAGCGATTTGAATGTTCCAAAAGTTCCGGCGGCGAGGTAGTGACCTTGCGGCCGGGGCTGGACTTTCGTTCGGGCTCCGCCCGAAATCGCCTCCAAGTCCATCGTTCATAAAGGGATATTTAATTTTTTAGCGGGAAGGGTACAGACAGTGCGTGGCTTTCACACAACATGCAAATTCGCAGGCCTACGGCCTGCTCTTTGCTGTTGTAACCTAACTAACCTACCCTATACGTGATTGCCCCCCAAAACACCACAACACAAGGGAAGGGGCTCCGAAAAGAGCCTAAACTACTTACACGGGATTCTTTTTGTTCGGGCCGGGTTTGTAAAATTTCTAATTAGCATGTTAACTTGGGATTATTTTATGAATGATTGGGATTGATTGGTTGGTTTTAACAGGGGACATATGGGGATAATTTTTCCCCTCTTTGCATTGCGCTTTCAACCTTGGTATCTGCTTTACTTGATTGTACTGTTTTCGTTTTTACACTAGTTAACGGTCGTTACTAGCTTGTAGCCAAACGTTATCCAAAACTAACTTTCATGGATGCCATTCGGTTCGCCTCATTGCATATGCCCCTTACAGCTGATCTGCCCTCAGATTTCCTGATTTCCCACTCCTTCATGCTCTTTTCATGTAAAAACGTAATTTTATTAATTAATTAGATTTGGTTTCACATTCTAGCTCGCTCACGCTCGCCTAGGATATATGGGGTTCATTCTCCTCCTCTTGCACGACACAACCGTGTCTTCCTGCTATCTTGATTGTCAAAAATTTTCGTTATACTCGTTAACTGGCTAATTAGCCCTAACTTGCTTTCTAACCAAAATTGACTTTCAGGGGGTTCATTCGGTTTGTCTTCTTGCATAAGGTCCTAACAGGTGAACTGCTCTTAGAATTTGTGATTTCCTGCTCCTTCCCCTAGTTTTTTGCATTTAACTCTTAATTGACATGTTAACTTGGGTTTCTTTACGGGATTGGGATTGATTGCTCGTTTTTTACAGGGGACATATGGAGATCATTCTCTTCCTTTTGGTATAACGCTTCCAACCATGGTATCTGTTTTACTTGATTGTAGTTTTTAAGTTTGTTCCCTAGTTAACACTTCGTTACTAGCAGTTAACCTAAACTTTGTTCAAAACTAACTTTCATGGATTCCATTCGGTTCGTCTCGTTGCATATGCCCCTAACAGCTGATCTGCCCTTAAAATCTCTGATTTCTCACTCCTTCATGTAGTTTTTTTGAAAAAACCTTAATTGATTAGTTAACTTGCATTTTTTCCATTTGATTACTCATTAACGGTTCAAAAATTTCTTTCTAGTGCCTATATTCATTTTGTTCCTCTTCTTATTTGCCATTCTAATTTCTCATTTGCATTTACTGATTGCTATGTTTTAATATTTTCCAATTTCTCGATTTGGTTAGCAAAAGTTAGCTCGCACAGACGTGCTACGCACAGAACGTGCTCCGCACGCGCGGCTTGAGTGTAGTAAGACCGTGTGACCAAGCGGTCTGAATCACTGGTCCCTTTGCTTACTCCCCTTGGAGGGTGTAAAATAAAAAGGAGACCCTTTTGCTGGGCTCGAGTTAAGCCGCTTATCGCGGCTTAGCGACCCTTTTCCAGCCTCGTGCCAGCCCCCAAAAGGGGCGCGGCCATTGGTGGAAAAAGAGCCAGCCAATGACAGCCCGACTTTTTTGTCTGAATTCTGTAACGTCCGGAGTCTCTGTATAAAGGATGGTTCTTTTCTCACACTAAGTCAGTAGCACTCGGTTGGCTGGTTGGCAACAACCGGTCAGCCGGGTCACTCCAGTTGTGACTTGAGGCCCATTAGCCGTCGCGATCACAATAAACTGTTGTTTCTTTTTGCTATTTGTGCCTGTCGCTGAGAAATTGGGTCTTTGTTCTGTGAATTGAAACTTTGTTTCTTCACCTTTGGTCACTTTTCTTTTCGCTACATGCTTTCTCTGTGTCTCTTTTTATTTCCTTATTGATTTTTTTTGAAATTTACTAATTTTCTCAACTTCAATATTTTTCAGGTCTGAAACCGGCGTTGGATTCATCCCCGGATTTTAGTTCCTTTTTGTTTAACCTTTTTAAATTTGTAACGGCTTTTCCTGTTTTCTCTTTAGATTTGCCGGATTTTCGATTTTTCCGCCGGATTTGGGACTCTGCCATTTTCCGGCCTGCTCAACTTTTTTCTAAGTCCTTTTTATTATTTTATTATTATTTTTTTCTGTCATTCTTTTCTGTTTGCTCTTTCATTTGTGTCCTTTCTTCCAAACCTCTCGATTTTCTGCGTCCTTCGGGAGGTTAAGAGAGAGATGCGGATCCTTCGTAAAAATTTTCATTTTTTCTAAGTCTTTTTATTATTATTTTATTTTTTTATTATAACTTTTCTATCATTTCGCTTTGTTTGTTTTTGTGTTTCTACTAACTTTCTTATTTAGAGCCAAGAGAGGCAGCCTTCCCGGAGAAAAATTTAACTTTTTTGTTTTGCACTTTTTTCAGATTCTGAGACGGCCATTCGACTGGAAATTTAATTTTAGGTCTATTTTGGTTAAGCTTTTGAACTGAATTAACGTGTTTTTCTCTATCTCTTTTAGGAAGCCCGGAAAAACGAGTTTTTTCCCGACGTTCCTAATCGAGCTTCGCTCTCAGCCGGCCTAGAAATCCGATGTTCTTTCCGGTCTGGTCAACGTGAATTATCGGCCCGATAATTTGGACGAACCAGTTCTTTATCTTTATATTTGTGTTTTTCTAATTTTCTTCTTTAGAGCAAAGAGAGGCAGCCTTCCCGGAGAAAAATTAAAACTTTTTTGTTTTTCACTTTTTTCAGGTTCCGAGACGGCCATTCGACTGGAAATTTAATTTTAGGTCCATTTTGGTTAAGCTTTTGTACTGAAATAACGTGTTTTTCTCTATCTTTTACAGGAAGCCAGGAAAACGAGTTTTTCCCGACGTGGCGGTCGTGCCTCTCTTTTTTAGCTCTACACTGAACGAGATTTTGAGCTCGTGGCTCTCTCGTTCAGTTGCCTGACCGAGCTTCGCTCGCAGTGCGCCTAAAAATCCGATGTTCTTTCCGGTCTGGTCAACGTGAAATATCGGTCCGATATTTCGGACGAACCAGTTCTTTGTTTCTTTTATGCGTTTCTTTCTTTAATGTATTTGTGTTTTTTCTTATCTTTTTTATTATTTCATTTTTTTATTATAATTTTTCTGTCATTTCTCTTATGTTTCAGCGCTTCAAAAATCCGATATTCTCTTCTTTTTTTCGGTCTGGTCAACGTGAATTACCGGCCCGATAATTCGTACGAACCAGTTTTTCTATCTCCATTTTCAATTTTTGGTACACACACGGGGGGAATAACACGATCTGACTAGCGTTCAGGATGTCCGTAAGTCCCGGCGACGAGGTAGTGATCTTGGACCCGGGATGGGATAGCCGCTCGAGCTCCGCTCGTAGCCGCCTCCAAGTCCATCGTGCCGATCTGACTAGCGATTTGAATGTTCCAAAAGTTCCGGCGGCGAGGTAGTGACCTTGCGGCCGGGGCTGGACTTTCGTTCGGGCTCCGCCCGAAATCGCCTCCAAGTCCATCGTTCATAAAGGGATATTTAATTTTTTAGCGGGAAGGGTACAGACAGTGCGTGGCTTTCACACAACATGCAAATTCGCAGGCCTACGGCCTGCTCTTTGCTGTTGTAACCTAACTAACCTACCCTATACGTGATTGCCCCCCAAAACACCACAACACAAGGGAAGGGGCTCCGAAAAGAGCCTAAACTACTTACACGGGATTCTTTTTGTTCGGGCCGGGTTTGTAAAATTTCTAATTAGCATGTTAACTTGGGATTATTTTATGAATGATTGGGATTGATTGGTTGGTTTTAACAGGGGACATATGGGGATAATTTTTCCCCTCTTTGCATTGCGCTTTCAACCTTGGTATCTGCTTTACTTGATTGTACTGTTTTCGTTTTTACACTAGTTAACGGTCGTTACTAGCTTGTAGCCAAACGTTATCCAAAACTAACTTTCATGGATGCCATTCGGTTCGCCTCATTGCATATGCCCCTTACAGCTGATCTGCCCTCAGATTTCCTGATTTCCCACTCCTTCATGCTCTTTTCATGTAAAAACGTAATTTTATTAATTAATTAGATTTGGTTTCACATTCTAGCTCGCTCACGCTCGCCTAGGATATATGGGGTTCATTCTCCTCCTCTTGCACGACACAACCGTGTCTTCCTGCTATCTTGATTGTCAAAAATTTTCGTTATACTCGTTAACTGGCTAATTAGCCCTAACTTGCTTTCTAACCAAAATTGACTTTCAGGGGGTTCATTCGGTTTGTCTTCTTGCATAAGGTCCTAACAGGTGAACTGCTCTTAGAATTTGTGATTTCCTGCTCCTTCCCCTAGTTTTTTGCATTTAACTCTTAATTGACATGTTAACTTGGGTTTCTTTACGGGATTGGGATTGATTGCTCGTTTTTTACAGGGGACATATGGAGATCATTCTCTTCCTTTTGGTATAACGCTTCCAACCATGGTATCTGTTTTACTTGATTGTAGTTTTTAAGTTTGTTCCCTAGTTAACACTTCGTTACTAGCAGTTAACCTAAACTTTGTTCAAAACTAACTTTCATGGATTCCATTCGGTTCGTCTCGTTGCATATGCCCCTAACAGCTGATCTGCCCTTAAAATCTCTGATTTCTCACTCCTTCATGTAGTTTTTTTGAAAAAACCTTAATTGATTAGTTAACTTGCATTTTTTCCATTTGATTACTCATTAACGGTTCAAAAATTTCTTTCTAGTGCCTATATTCATTTTGTTCCTCTTCTTATTTGCCATTCTAATTTCTCATTTGCATTTACTGATTGCTATGTTTTAATATTTTCCAATTTCTCGATTTGGTTAGCAAAAGTTAGCTCGCACAGACGTGCTACGCACAGAACGTGCTCCGCACGCGCGGCTTGAGTGTAGTAAGACCGTGTGACCAAGCGGTCTGAATCACTGGTCCCTTTGCTTACTCCCCTTGGAGGGTGTAAAATAAAAAGGAGACCCTTTTGCTGGGCTCGAGTTAAGCCGCTTATCGCGGCTTAGCGACCCTTTTCCAGCCTCGTGCCAGCCCCCAAAAGGGGCGCGGCCATTGGTGGAAAAAGAGCCAGCCAATGACAGCCCGACTTTTTTGTCTGAATTCTGTAACGTCCGGAGTCTCTGTATAAAGGATGGTTCTTTTCTCACACTAAGTCAGTAGCACTCGGTTGGCTGGTTGGCAACAACCGGTCAGCCGGGTCACTCCAGTTGTGACTTGAGGCCCATTAGCCGTCGCGATCACAATAAACTGTTGTTTCTTTTTGCTATTTGTGCCTGTCGCTGAGAAATTGGGTCTTTGTTCTGTGAATTGAAACTTTGTTTCTTCACCTTTGGTCACTTTTCTTTTCGCTACATGCTTTCTCTGTGTCTCTTTTTATTTCCTTATTGATTTTTTTTGAAATTTACTAATTTTCTCAACTTCAATATTTTTCAGGTCTGAAACCGGCGTTGGATTCATCCCCGGATTTTAGTTCCTTTTTGTTTAACCTTTTTAAATTTGTAACGGCTTTTCCTGTTTTCTCTTTAGATTTGCCGGATTTTCGATTTTTCCGCCGGATTTGGGACTCTGCCATTTTCCGGCCTGCTCAACTTTTTTCTAAGTCCTTTTTATTATTTTATTATTATTTTTTTCTGTCATTCTTTTCTGTTTGCTCTTTCATTTGTGTCCTTTCTTCCAAACCTCTCGATTTTCTGCGTCCTTCGGGAGGTTAAGAGAGAGATGCGGATCCTTCGTAAAAATTTTCATTTTTTCTAAGTCTTTTTATTATTATTTTATTTTTTTATTATAACTTTTCTATCATTTCGCTTTGTTTGTTTTTGTGTTTCTACTAACTTTCTTATTTAGAGCCAAGAGAGGCAGCCTTCCCGGAGAAAAATTTAACTTTTTTGTTTTGCACTTTTTTCAGATTCTGAGACGGCCATTCGACTGGAAATTTAATTTTAGGTCTATTTTGGTTAAGCTTTTGAACTGAATTAACGTGTTTTTCTCTATCTCTTTTAGGAAGCCCGGAAAAACGAGTTTTTTCCCGACGTTCCTAATCGAGCTTCGCTCTCAGCCGGCCTAGAAATCCGATGTTCTTTCCGGTCTGGTCAACGTGAATTATCGGCCCGATAATTTGGACGAACCAGTTCTTTATCTTTATATTTGTGTTTTTCTAATTTTCTTCTTTAGAGCAAAGAGAGGCAGCCTTCCCGGAGAAAAATTAAAACTTTTTTGTTTTTCACTTTTTTCAGGTTCCGAGACGGCCATTCGACTGGAAATTTAATTTTAGGTCCATTTTGGTTAAGCTTTTGTACTGAAATAACGTGTTTTTCTCTATCTTTTACAGGAAGCCAGGAAAACGAGTTTTTCCCGACGTGGCGGTCGTGCCTCTCTTTTTTAGCTCTACACTGAACGAGATTTTGAGCTCGTGGCTCTCTCGTTCAGTTGCCTGACCGAGCTTCGCTCGCAGTGCGCCTAAAAATCCGATGTTCTTTCCGGTCTGGTCAACGTGAAATATCGGTCCGATATTTCGGACGAACCAGTTCTTTGTTTCTTTTATGCGTTTCTTTCTTTAATGTATTTGTGTTTTTTCTTATCTTTTTTATTATTTCATTTTTTTATTATAATTTTTCTGTCATTTCTCTTATGTTTCAGCGCTTCAAAAATCCGATATTCTCTTCTTTTTTTCGGTCTGGTCAACGTGAATTACCGGCCCGATAATTCGTACGAACCAGTTTTTCTATCTCCATTTTCAATTTTTGGTACACACACGGGGGGAATAACACGATCTGACTAGCGTTCAGGATGTCCGTAAGTCCCGGCGACGAGGTAGTGATCTTGGACCCGGGATGGGATAGCCGCTCGAGCTCCGCTCGTAGCCGCCTCCAAGTCCATCGTGCCGATCTGACTAGCGATTTGAATGTTCCAAAAGTTCCGGCGGCGAGGTAGTGACCTTGCGGCCGGGGCTGGACTTTCGTTCGGGCTCCGCCCGAAATCGCCTCCAAGTCCATCGTTCATAAAGGGATATTTAATTTTTTAGCGGGAAGGGTACAGACAGTGCGTGGCTTTCACACAACATGCAAATTCGCAGGCCTACGGCCTGCTCTTTGCTGTTGTAACCTAACTAACCTACCCTATACGTGATTGCCCCCCAAAACACCACAACACAAGGGAAGGGGCTCCGAAAAGAGCCTAAACTACTTACACGGGATTCTTTTTGTTCGGGCCGGGTTTGTAAAATTTCTAATTAGCATGTTAACTTGGGATTATTTTATGAATGATTGGGATTGATTGGTTGGTTTTAACAGGGGACATATGGGGATAATTTTTCCCCTCTTTGCATTGCGCTTTCAACCTTGGTATCTGCTTTACTTGATTGTACTGTTTTCGTTTTTACACTAGTTAACGGTCGTTACTAGCTTGTAGCCAAACGTTATCCAAAACTAACTTTCATGGATGCCATTCGGTTCGCCTCATTGCATATGCCCCTTACAGCTGATCTGCCCTCAGATTTCCTGATTTCCCACTCCTTCATGCTCTTTTCATGTAAAAACGTAATTTTATTAATTAATTAGATTTGGTTTCACATTCTAGCTCGCTCACGCTCGCCTAGGATATATGGGGTTCATTCTCCTCCTCTTGCACGACACAACCGTGTCTTCCTGCTATCTTGAATTGTCAAAAATTTTCGTTATACTCGTTAACTGGCTAATTAGCCCTAACTTGCTTTCTAACCAAAATTGACTTTCAGGGGGTTCATTCGGTTTGTCTTCTTGCATAAGGTCCTAACAGGTGAACTGCTCTTAGAATTTGTGATTTCCTGCTCCTTCCCCTAGTTTTTTGCATTTAACTCTTAATTGACATGTTAACTTGGGTTTCTTTACGGGATTGGGATTGATTGCTCGTTTTTTACAGGGGACATATGGAGATCATTCTCTTCCTTTTGGTATAACGCTTCCAACCATGGTATCTGTTTTACTTGATTGTAGGTTTTTAAGTTTGTTCCCTAGTTAACACTTCGTTACTAGCAGTTAACCTAAACTTTGTTCAAAACTAACTTTCATGGATTCCATTCGGTTCGTCTCGTTGCATATGCCCCTAACAGCTGATCTGCCCTAAAATCTCTGATTTCTCACTCCTTCATGTAGTTTTTTTGAAAAAACCTTAATTGATTAGTTAACTTGCATTTTTTCCATTTGATTACTCATTAACGGTTCAAAAATTTTCTTTCTAGTGCCTATATTCATTTTGTTTCCTCTTCTTATTTGCCATTCTAATTTCTCATTTGCATTTACTGATTGCTATGTTTTAATATTTTCCAATTTCTCGATTTGGTTAGCAAAAGTTAGCTCGCACAGACGTGCTACGCACAGAACGTGCTCCGCACGCGCGGCTTGAGTGTAGTAAGACCGTGTGACCAAGCGGTCTGAATCACTGGTCCCTTTGCTTACTCCCCTTGGAGGGTGTAAAATAAAAAGGAGACCCTTTTGCTGGGCTCGAGTTAAGCCGCTTATCGCGGCTTAGCGACCCTTTTCCAGCCTCGTGCCAGCCCCCAAAAGGGGCGCGGCCATTGGTGGAAAAAGAGCCAGCCAATGACAGCCCGACTTTTTTGTTCTGAATTCTGTAACGTCCGGAGTCTCTGTATAAAGGATGGTTCTTTTCTCACACTAAGTCAGTAGCACTCGGTTGGCTGGTTGGCAACAACCGGTCAGCCGGGTCACTCCAGTTGTGACTTGAGGCCCATTAGCCGTCGCGATCACAATAAACTGTTGTTTCTTTTTGCTATTTGTGCCTGTCGCTGAGAAATTGGGTCTTTGTTCTGTGAATTGAAACTTTGTTTCTTCACCTTTGGTCACTTTTCTTTTCGCTACATGCTTTCTCTGTGTCTCTTTTTATTTCCTTATTGATTTTTTTTGAAATTTACTAATTTTCTCAACTTCAATATTTTTCAGGTCTGAAACCGGCGTTGGATTCATCCCCGGATTTTAGTTCCTTTTTGTTTAACCTTTTTAAATTTGTAACGGCTTTTCCTGTTTTCTCTTTAGATTTGCCGGATTTCGATTTTTCCGCCGGATTTGGGACTCTGCCATTTTCCGGCCTGCTCAACTTTTTTCTAAGTCCTTTTTATTATTTTATTATTATTTTTTTCTGTCATTCTTTTCTGTTTGCTCTTTCATTTGTGTCCTTTCTTCCAAACTCTCGATTTTCTGCGTCCTTCGGGAGGTTAAGAGAGAGATGCGGATCCTTCGTAAAAATTTTCATTTTTTCTAAGTCTTTTTATTATTATTTTATTTTTTTATTATAACTTTTCTATCATTTCGCTTTGTTTGTTTTTGTGTTTCTACTAACTTTCTTATTTAGAGCCAAGAGAGGCAGCCTTCCCGGAGAAAATTTAACTTTTTTGTTTTGCACTTTTTTCAGATTCTGAGACGGCCATTCGACTGGAAATTTAATTTTAGGTCTATTTTGGTTAAGCTTTTGAACTGAATTAACGTGTTTTTCTCTATCTCTTTTAGGAAGCCCGGAAAAACGAGTTTTTTCCGACGTTCCTAATCGAGCTTCGCTCTCAGCCGGCCTAGAAATCCGATGTTCTTTCCGGTCTGGTCAACGTGAATTATCGGCCCGATAATTTGGACGAACCAGTTCTTTATCTTTATATTTGTGTTTTCTAATTTCTTCTTTAGAGCAAAGAGAGGCAGCCTTCCCGGAGAAAAATTAAAACTTTTTTGTTTTTCACTTTTTTCAGGTTCCGAGACGGCCATTCGACTGGAAATTAATTTTAGGTCCATTTTGGTTAAGCTTTTGTACTGAAATAACGTGTTTTTCTCTATCTTTTACAGGAAGCCAGGAAAACGAGTTTTTCCCGACGTGGCGGTCGTGCCTCTCTTTTTTAGCTCTACACTGAACGAGATTTTGAGCTCGTGGCTCTCTCGTTCAGTTGCCTGACCGAGCTTCGCTCGCAGTGCGCCTAAAAATCCGATGTTCTTTCCGGTCTGGTCAACGTGAAATATCGGTCCGATATTTCGGACGAACCAGTTCTTTGTTTCTTTTATGCGTTTCTTTCTTTAATGTATTTGTGTTTTTTCTTATCTTTTTTATTATTTCATTTTTTTATTATAATTTTTCTGTCATTTCTCTTATGTTTCAGCGCTTCAAAAATCCGATATTCTCTTCTTTTTTCGGTCTGGTCAACGTGAATTACCGGCCCGATAATTCGTACGAACCAGTTTTTCTATCTCCATTTTCAATTTTTGGTACACACACGGGGGGAATAACACGATCTGACTAGCGTCAGGATGTCCGTAAGTCCCGGCGACGAGGTAGTGATCTTGGACCCGGATGGGATAGCCGCTCGAGCTCCGCTCGTAGCCGCCTCCAAGTCCATCGTGCCGATCTGACTAGCGATTTGAATGTTCCAAAAGTTCCGGCGGCGAGGTAGTGACCTTGCGGCCGGGGCTGGACTTTCGTTCGGGCTCCGCCCGAAATCGCCTCCAAGTCCATCGTTCATAAAGGGATATTTAATTTTTTAGCGGGAAGGGTACAGACAGTGCGTGGCTTTCACACAACATGCAAATTCGCAGGCCTACGGCCTGCTCTTTGCTGTTGTAACCTAACTAACCTACCCTATACGTGATTGCCCCCCAAAACACCACAACACAAGGGAAGGGGGCTCCGAAAAGAGCCTAAACTACTTACACGGGATTCTTTTTGTTCGGGCCGGGTTTGTAAAATTTCTAATTAGCATGTTAACTTGGGATTATTTTATGAATGATTGGGATTGATTGGTTGGTTTTAACAGGGGACATATGGGGGATAATTTTTCCCCTCTTTGCATTGCGCTTTCAACCTTGGTATCTGCTTTACTTGATTGTACTGTTTTCGTTTTTACACTAGTTAACGGTCGTTACTAGCTTGTAGCCAAACGTTATCCAAAACTAACTTTCATTGGATGCCATTCGGTTCGCCTCATTGCATATGCCCCTTACAGCTGATCTGCCCTCAGATTCCTGATTTCCCACGTCCTTCATGCTCTTTTCATGTAAAAACGTAATTTTATTAATTAATTAGATTTGGTTTCACATTCTAGCTCGCTCACGCTCGCCTAGGATATATGGGGTTCATTCTCCTCCTCTTGCACGACACAACCGTGTCTTCCTGCTATCTTGATTGTCAAAAATTTTCGTTATACTCGTTAACTGGCTAATTAGCCCTAACTTGCTTTCTAACCAAAATTGACTTTCAGGGGGTTCATTCGGTTTGTCTTCTTGCATAAGGTCCTAACAGGTGAACTGCTCTTAGAATTTGTGATTTCCTGCTCCTTCCCCTAGTTTTTTTGCATTTAACTCTTAATTGACATGTTAACTTGGGTTTCTTTACGGGATTGGGATTGATTGCTCGTTTTTTACAGGGGACATATGGAGATCATTCTCTTCCTTTTGGTATAACGCTTCCAACCATGGTATCTGTTTTACTTGATTGTAGTTTTTAAGTTTGTTCCCTAGTTAACACTTCGTTACTAGCAGTTAACCTAAACTTTGTTCAAAACTAACTTTCATGGATTCCATTCGGTTCGTCTCGTTGCATATGCCCCTAACAGCTGATCTGCCCTTAAAATCTCTGATTTCTCACTCCTTCATGTAGTTTTTTTGAAAAAACCTTAATTGATTAGTTAACTTGCATTTTTTCCATTTGATTACTCATTAACGGTTCAAAAATTTCTTTCTAGTGCCTATATTCATTTTGTTCCTCTTCTTATTTGCCATTCTAATTTCTCATTTGCATTTACTGATTGCTATGTTTTAATATTTTCCAATTTCTCGATTTGGTTAGCAAAAGTTAGCTCGCACAGACGTGCTACGCACAGAACGTGCTCCGCACGCGCGGCTTGAGTGTAGTAAGACCGTGTGACCAAGCGGTCTGAATCACTGGTCCCTTTGCTTACTCCCCTTGGAGGGTGTAAAATAAAAAGGAGACCCTTTTGCTGGGCTCGAGTTAAGCCGCTTATCGCGGCTTAGCGACCCTTTTCCAGCCTCGTGCCAGCCCCCAAAAGGGGCGCGGCCATTGGTGGAAAAAGAGCCAGCCAATGACAGCCCGACTTTTTTGTCTGAATTCTGTAACGTCCGGAGTCTCTGTATAAAGGATGGTTCTTTTCTCACACTAAGTCAGTAGCACTCGGTTGGCTGGTTGGCAACAACCGGTCAGCCGGGGTCACTCCAGTTGTGACTTGAGGCCCATTAGCCGTCGCGATCACAATAAACTGTTGTTTCTTTTTGCTATTTGTGCCTGTCGCTGAGAAATTGGGTCTTTGTTCTGTGAATTGAAACTTTGTTTCTTCACCTTTGGTCACTTTTCTTTTCGCTACATGCTTTCTCTGTGTCTCTTTTTATTTCCTTATTGATTTTTTTTGAAATTTACTAATTTCTCAACTTCAATATTTTCAGGTCTGAAACCGGCGTTGGATTCATCCCCGGATTTTAGTTCCTTTTTGTTTAACCTTTTTAAATTTGTAACGGCTTTTCCTGTTTCTCTTTAGATTTGCCGGATTTTCGATTTTTCCGCCGGATTTGGGACTCTGCCATTTTCCGGCCTGCTCAACTTTTTTCTAAGTCCTTTTTATTATTTTATTATTATTTTTTTCTGTCATTCTTTTCTGTTTGCTCTTTCATTTGTGTCCTTTCTTCCAAACCTCTCGATTTTCTGCGTCCTTCGGGAGGTTAAGAGAGAGATGCGGATCCTTCGTAAAAATTTTCATTTTTTCTAAGTCTTTTTATTATTATTTTATTTTTTTATTATAACTTTTCTATCATTTCGCTTTGTTGTTTTTGTGTTTCTACTAACTTTCTTATTTAGAGGCCAAGAGAGGCAGCCTTCCCGGAGAAAAATTTAACTTTTTGTTTTGCACTTTTTCAGATTCTGAGACGGCCATTCGACTGGAATTTAATTTTAGGTCTATTTTGGTTAAGCTTTTGAACTGAATTAACGTGTTTTTCTCTATCTCTTTAGGAAGCCCGGAAAAACGAGTTTTTTCCCGACGTTCCTAATCGAGCTTCGCTCTCAGCCGGCCTAGAAATCCGATGTTCTTTCCGGTCTGGTCAACGTGAATTATCGGCCCGATAATTTGGACGAACCAGTTCTTTATCTTTATATTTGTGTTTTTCTAATTTCTTCTTTAGAGCAAAGAGAGGCAGCCTTCCCGGAGAAAAATTAAAACTTTTTTGTTTTTCACTTTTTTTCAGGTTCCGAGACGGCCATTCGACTGGAAATTTAATTTTAGGTCCATTTTGGTTAAGCTTTTGTACTGAAATAACGTGTTTTTCTCTATCTTTTACAGGAAGCCAGGAAAACGAGTTTTCCCGACGTGGCGGTCGTGCCTCTCTTTTTAGCTCTACACTG
>NW_025804826.1:0-39933 GCF_021234035.1 Daphnia pulicaria
GCGTCAAGTATTGCAAATCTCAATTTAATATTCCGAAATATCGATCTATGCACTGTAATTTACGCCAAAGCTCATTGATCGTACAAACCTTATTTAGAGTTCTGCAAAATAACATTGCATTTAAGATCATACTTCACAGGATCATTTCTGTAGTATATCTTGACTTGTTTCCCACCAGAAACTTGTCTCCTTTCAACCCACGATGACGAGTTAAGACGCTGGTTTCTGAGCGTGAAACAGGCTGTGAGTGTAGCTGTCTCGACAGCATCAAACACAGTCATTGAGGACCGTTTCCGTTAAATCCATGTGAAATAGCGGAAGGAAACTAGCGTGTTCAGAGTGGTTGAGATGATAAAACAAATTTAAATTCTTGAAAATCTAAAGAGATAAATCTTAATAATAATTCCAGGTATTCGTGTCCTTAAATCATCTGCTTGTATGGCAAAATAAATTGTGAAAGTGAGGTTGGTCAATTTGAGGATGTGTCATGACTTTATGATCGTATTGCATTCTTTTAGTTATTGTTATTTAATCATGATTAATTATCGTTCAGAGCTTTTGTCGTCAGGTGGCGTGGCAAAGCCATATTCTGAAAAAAAAGGACCTAGTGTGATAACGAGAGTAAAATTTGCAACGCCTTCAGCGTAAATTGTATCTCCCTTAATACAGTATGAGCATAATAAAACAAATGAAAATGAACTTTATAAGCATCAAGTGGTCGCGTCTGGAAAAATGAACAACTCAATATTTTATAGCATTTCTTGAATGTTTTGAGTGATATGAGTATTCTTCGTACACCACCGGAAATGTGTTGAACCTCAGTGGTTATTTTGGGCAGTAATCCTTGTAACATTATCGCTTCTCGGCCTTTTGGCTAAGATCAAAGTGTAGTATCTGTTCTTATCAGCTTAATATCTGATACGGGTTCAAATGGACCCCAGAATATTAAACTGATTTTTGGCATACGGTGGGAATACAGTGCTTGCACTGCTCCCGCCACGGGTTGACCCGGTATTGCAGTACCTCCGGGATCGGCTCACCCTCTATGAGGGAGAACATATTGAATAAAACAGAAATTGTCTTAGCACCGTATAATAAAAGACCATGTATAATTGCAAAACTGTCATGTAGACATGTTTGTAATTTTTTCTAATTGTATTTTTTTCGTAATATCAAGAAAAGCATAAAAAAATACGTACTTGATTGTGTTAACTAATTAGTACTGTTCATCTTTCGATGTGATGTTTTTTTTTAAAATATGAAGATGCGTGTATTTTCATATGAAAAGTCGATTTTCTTATTTTCTTATTTGCCAATTGGACGACCAAATGAAAAAAAACAAGCAATTTGTTTCTTGAAAAGTATTTGCAAAGATCAAGACCATGAAATAAATACTGAGCTTTATTTACTATATTTTGCTCGAGTTCGTAATTCAAGTCGATGAAAGAAAGTGGGTGGTATTCTCTAAACGTCAGTCAAATACTTGAACACTCTTTGTCAATATTGTTCTGCTGTATACAAAGTATTAAACAAAGTGAAAAAGCATCCACAATCATACTTACCTGGCTCAGAGGCAACCATGATCACCAAGGTGGTTCCTCCAGGGCGAGGCCTTTCCATTGCACTAAGGATGGGCTGACCCTTGCGATTAATCCAAATGTGATTAACTCGGGAGTACAATTTTTGGTAGTGGGGGACTGCGTTCGCGCCGTTCCCTGAACACACTATAAATGTAAGAAAAATTCTTGTCATCTGCCGGAAGTTGAACTAAATCTGGTCCCGTTAGTAAACGGTAGGGTTGACCGCTTGGGAATACGCGAAGCATCAGATTTTCTTTCTGGGAAGAAACAACAAAGTAATGAAATTCATGTTTAGCTACTTTAATATAAATCATCATGGCCAATGGATTGGCCGTGATCGTCTAGTGGTTAGGACCCTACGTTGTGGTACCTACTAGATATGAATCCGTAGTAACCCAGGTTCGAATCCTGGTCACGGCACTGAAAACTGATTTTTCACGTCAACACGCAGATTAACTATAAATTTTGTTTGGTTGGAAAGTAATGCTCGCTCACTTCAATAGTTCATAATGTGAAAAACAATTTGGAATGAAAACCTGAAATTCCCCCTCCCTTTTTTTGTGTGTGCAGGAAGTTGTTGAAATGTATGGAAGAAAAATACACATTTACAGAATTTCAAGTATTTGACCCGATATTAAGACAAAAATTATTTCATGTATGTAATGAACTGTCCCCTGTTGGTATTAGTCCAATGGGAGATGGAAATTAAAATTTGCCTAGGGTAATCTAAATGAATATTTCTGAACGAAATTGTTGGTCCAACACGTCCAAGCAGAACGAATTCAGCAAATGCTTAAGTAGACTTGCTTTTCTGATTATAATTTAGCTTTGCGCAGTGGCAATATCATAACCAATGAGGGTCTCCCGAGGTGTGATTATTGCTAGTTGAAAACTTTAACCAATACCCCGCCACGATGAAGTGAAATAATCTTTGTCGTCGGCAATTTTTGATAGCTCCATCAGGAGCATTTCAGCGTACAAGAAAAAAAAAATTACAGTCAGTTAGAAAAATTGGAGTGTTGCATAGTGTGTTTATAACATTAAACGGTGAAAGTGAAATCGTATAAGTGATTTTTGTTTCCATTTAGTTGGTATTGCACGTCAGACAAGGCTGATTAATTCGTTCGCTGAAGGCCATTAATATCAGTCAGTTGGAACATTGTGAACACGGGGAAAATATTTGAAAAGGTGATTCCAAATGACAAGGTGAAAAGATTCCACCATGTTTAAAGGGGAAGTTCAATAAATTGTTAACCGCTGTAGGGTGAATGTCGGGGTAAACATCTGATCCCACCACCTACGTGTTGGGCTTGTACCATAAAGATCGTTCATTTTTTTCAAAAATAACACTGCGCACAACTGTTTCGTTCAAAAACATGTTAACGAGCTTTATACATGATATTTACTTTAAAATAACTGTACCCATTGATAAAGAATTGCACAAGGATTTTGATATGTAAACGCATGTTTCGAAAAAAAACCTTACAAGCGCACTTCAAAATTTTGAAATGAATATAAATACAAGGCATACCACTGTTATTTACTCTGGTTTCTAATCAATACCCGGATAAATCTTTCGCCTTTTACTAAAGATTTCCGTGGTTAGGAGCATTGATGAGTCTATATGACTTATTTTTTTAACGCCCGGTCTTCTGATTGGGCACTTTGAATAAATGAAAAATTAAAAACGTCTGTATGCGGAAACAAAGATATTCTACTACTACATACTGACAACATTTGTAAAATGACAAACTGATAGTTTTTCGGTGGTTTTGGTAAGATTAGTGTGTATTTCAAAAAGATAAATCTCAAGCACAAGTAATAGATTAGAGGCGAATATGGTCGGGTAATTGCGTCTAGTTTAATGTCAACGGCCATACCACATAGAACTCACCCGGTCTCGTCAGCTCCCGGAAGTTAAGCTATGTCGGGTCCCGTTAGTACTTGGATGGGTGACCGCTTGGGAATACGGGATGCTGTTGGCATGGAATTATTTTATTTTTGTGAATCCAATTGAATTGAAGTGCTTCCCAAGATGGGTGATACTACATGGACTACAATGTATTATTTTGGCATTAGTTGAAAATGGAAGGAACGTATTTTTTACTGGATATTGCCTACTAGACGTCCTCCAACCTCTTTGTTGCTGAAAGATATTTGAAACGCCGTGCGCGAAGCGCACGGCACAGCCGAGAGGCTACTAGACGTCCTCCAACCTCTTTGTTGCTGAAAGATATTTGAAACGCCGTGCGCGAAGCGCACGGCACAGCCGAGAGGCTTGTACGTTGGTGGTTTCTTCGGGCAGCTCTATCTAATCTCTCTGGCTCTGAGATCCTTATGCAACGCAAGCTAAGTAAAGCGCGAAGCGCACGGCACAGCCGAGAGGCTTGTACGTTGGTGGTTTCTTCGGGCAGCTCTATCTAATCTCTCTGACTCTGAGATCCTTATGCAACGCAAGCTAAGTAAGGGAAGCAATCGTTAGCCTTATGACACTTGGATTGTTGGCTCATTGATCGGACATCCCCGGAACGAGAAAATTAAAAATGACAGTTAGCCAAAAATAGTGGCGTTTGGAAATATTATCAAATTTTATATTCGGTTGTCCATTGACAAATGTACTTATATGTCCTCGTTTGTTTGGCTAAGGTTGGTGTGTATTTCGAACAGAAAGTAAGCAAGCATTAGAACTAGATTTAGAGGCGAATATGGTCGGGTAATGGCGACTGAATTGATGTCAACGGCCATACCACATAGAACTCACCCGGTCTCGTCAGCTCCCGGAAGTTAAGCTATGTCGGGTCCCGTTAGTACTTGGATGGGTGACCGCTTGGGAATACGGGATGCTGTTGGCATGGTGTAATTTTATTTTTGCTCCCCAAGTTAGATGAGACATGGAATATAATGTATTCTTTAGGTATTAGTTGAAAAGGGTATTGCTGGGACTTTGATTAATGATACCATATATTGTAGAACGCATGTTTGTTTGATCTCGGTAGTTTTAACGACAAAAAAAAAGATAGAGGTTTGGCTATTTTGTTGAGGCTGTTGCATGACGCCCACTCACTGGCACGATCCCACTACTGCCGAACACGGGAACTTTTGGCTGCTAGGTTTCCCTCCTGACCCACTACGCTCCTCCTTAGCTAACCTGCACCTACTAGATTCCTCTAGCAGATCCATGCTGATGTCAAGCTTAGTGCGGGCACCTGATCAACATGCGGTATCACGAAACAGGGCTCCTAAACTCAAGCCATCCACTCTACCAAGCCTCCCCGAAGCAGGATTATAGGTGCACGCCAAACACCCAGCTGATAAATGGGCTCTCAATCGATAATACATTACTGTAATAAATTGATTTGATGAGCACGCGGATTCTTTATTGTGTCCAAAATTGGTCTCGTCACTTGTTCTATAACTATTAAAGAGCTTCTCGGTGTTTCAATAAATGAACAAAATGCAAGACCTGACAATGTATGTACTGTGTGCGTCAAGTATTGCAAATCTCAATTTAATATTCCGAAATATCGATCTATGCACTGTAATTTACGCCAAAGCTCATTGATCGTACAAACCTTATTTAGAGTTCTGCAAAATAACATTGCATTTAAGATCATACTTCACAGGATCATTTCTGTAGTATATCTTGACTTGTTTCCCACCAGAAACTTGTCTCCTTTCAACCCACGATGACGAGTTAAGACGCTGGTTTCTGAGCGTGAAACAGGCTGTGAGTGTAGCTGTCTCGACAGCATCAAACACAGTCATTGAGGACCGTTTCCGTTAAATCCATGTGAAATAGCGGAAGGAAACTAGCGTGTTCAGAGTGGTTGAGATGATAAAACAAATTTAAATTCTTGAAAATCTAAAGAGATAAATCTTAATAATAATTCCAGGTATTCGTGTCCTTAAATCATCTGCTTGTATGGCAAAATAAATTGTGAAAGTGAGGTTGGTCAATTTGAGGATGTGTCATGACTTTATGATCGTATTGCATTCTTTTAGTTATTGTTATTTAATCATGATTAATTATCGTTCAGAGCTTTTGTCGTCAGGTGGCGTGGCAAAGCCATATTCTGAAAAAAAAGGACCTAGTGTGATAACGAGAGTAAAATTTGCAACGCCTTCAGCGTAAATTGTATCTCCCTTAATACAGTATGAGCATAATAAAACAAATGAAAATGAACTTTATAAGCATCAAGTGGTCGCGTCTGGAAAAATGAACAACTCAATATTTTATAGCATTTCTTGAATGTTTTGAGTGATATGAGTATTCTTCGTACACCACCGGAAATGTGTTGAACCTCAGTGGTTATTTTGGGCAGTAATCCTTGTAACATTATCGCTTCTCGGCCTTTTGGCTAAGATCAAAGTGTAGTATCTGTTCTTATCAGCTTAATATCTGATACGGGTTCAAATGGACCCCAGAATATTAAACTGATTTTTGGCATACGGTGGGAATACAGTGCTTGCACTGCTCCCGCCACGGGTTGACCCGGTATTGCAGTACCTCCGGGATCGGCTCACCCTCTATGAGGGAGAACATATTGAATAAAACAGAAATTGTCTTAGCACCGTATAATAAAAGACCATGTATAATTGCAAAACTGTCATGTAGACATGTTTGTAATTTTTTCTAATTGTATTTTTTTCGTAATATCAAGAAAAGCATAAAAAAATACGTACTTGATTGTGTTAACTAATTAGTACTGTTCATCTTTCGATGTGATGTTTTTTTTTTAAATATGAAGATGCGTGTATTTTCATATGAAAAGTCGATTTTCTTATTTTCTTATTTGCCAATTGGACGACCAAATGAAAAAAAACAAGCAATTTGTTTCTTGAAAAGTATTTGCAAAGATCAAGACCATGAAATAAATACTGAGCTTTATTTACTATATTTTGCTCGAGTTCGTAATTCAAGTCGATGAAAGAAAGTGGGTGGTATTCTCTAAACGTCAGTCAAATACTTGAACACTCTTTGTCAATATTGTTCTGCTGTATACAAAGTATTAAACAAAGTGAAAAAGCATCCACAATCATACTTACCTGGCTCAGAGGCAACCATGATCACCAAGGTGGTTCCTCCAGGGCGAGGCCTTTCCATTGCACTAAGGATGGGCTGACCCTTGCGATTAATCCAAATGTGATTAACTCGGGAGTACAATTTTTGGTAGTGGGGGACTGCGTTCGCGCCGTTCCCTGAACACACTATAAATGTAAGAAAAATTCTTGTCATCTGCCGGAAGTTGAACTAAATCTGGTCCCGTTAGTAAACGGTAGGGTTGACCGCTTGGGAATACGCGAAGCATCAGATTTTCTTTCTGGGAAGAAACAACAAAGTAATGAAATTCATGTTTAGCTACTTTAATATAAATCATCATGGCCAATGGATTGGCCGTGATCGTCTAGTGGTTAGGACCCTACGTTGTGGTACCTACTAGATATGAATCCGTAGTAACCCAGGTTCGAATCCTGGTCACGGCACTGAAAACTGATTTTTCACGTCAACACGCAGATTAACTATAAATTTTGTTTGGTTGGAAAGTAATGCTCGCTCACTTCAATAGTTCATAATGTGAAAAACAATTTGGAATGAAAACCTGAAATTCCCCCTCCCTTTTTTTGTGTGTGCAGGAAGTTGTTGAAATGTATGGAAGAAAAATACACATTTACAGAATTTCAAGTATTTGACCCGATATTAAGACAAAAATTATTTCATGTATGTAATGAACTGTCCCCTGTTGGTATTAGTCCAATGGGAGATGGAAATTAAAATTTGCCTAGGGTAATCTAAATGAATATTTCTGAACGAAATTGTTGGTCCAACACGTCCAAGCAGAACGAATTCAGCAAATGCTTAAGTAGACTTGCTTTTCTGATTATAATTTAGCTTTGCGCAGTGGCAATATCATAACCAATGAGGGTCTCCCGAGGTGTGATTATTGCTAGTTGAAAACTTTAACCAATACCCCGCCACGATGAAGTGAAATAATCTTTGTCGTCGGCAATTTTTGATAGCTCCATCAGGAGCATTTCAGCGTACAAGAAAAAAAAAATTACAGTCAGTTAGAAAAATTGGAGTGTTGCATAGTGTGTTTATAACATTAAACGGTGAAAGTGAAATCGTATAAGTGATTTTTGTTTCCATTTAGTTGGTATTGCACGTCAGACAAGGCTGATTAATTCGTTCGCTGAAGGCCATTAATATCAGTCAGTTGGAACATTGTGAACACGGGGAAAATATTTGAAAAGGTGATTCCAAATGACAAGGTGAAAAGATTCCACCATGTTTAAAGGGGAAGTTCAATAAATTGTTAACCGCTGTAGGGTGAATGTCGGGGTAAACATCTGATCCCACCACCTACGTGTTGGGCTTGTACCATAAAGATCGTTCATTTTTTTCAAAAATAACACTGCGCACAACTGTTTCGTTCAAAAACATGTTAACGAGCTTTATACATGATATTTACTTTAAAATAACTGTACCCATTGATAAAGAATTGCACAAGGATTTTGATATGTAAACGCATGTTTCGAAAAAAAACCTTACAAGCGCACTTCAAAATTTTGAAATGAATATAAATACAAGGCATACCACTGTTATTTACTCTGGTTTCTAATCAATACCCGGATAAATCTTTCGCCTTTTACTAAAGATTTCCGTGGTTAGGAGCATTGATGAGTCTATATGACTTATTTTTTTAACGCCCGGTCTTCTGATTGGGCACTTTGAATAAATGAAAAATTAAAAACGTCTGTATGCGGAAACAAAGATATTCTACTACTACATACTGACAACATTTGTAAAATGACAAACTGATAGTTTTTCGGTGGTTTTGGTAAGATTAGTGTGTATTTCAAAAAGATAAATCTCAAGCACAAGTAATAGATTAGAGGCGAATATGGTCGGGTAATTGCGTCTAGTTTAATGTCAACGGCCATACCACATAGAACTCACCCGGTCTCGTCAGCTCCCGGAAGTTAAGCTATGTCGGGTCCCGTTAGTACTTGGATGGGTGACCGCTTGGGAATACGGAATGCTGTTGGCATGGAATTATTTTATTTTTGTGAATCCAATTGAATTGAAGTGCTTCCCAAGATGGGTGATACTACATGGACTACAATGTATTATTTTGGCATTAGTTGAAAATGGAAGGAACGTATTTTTTACTGGATATTGCCTACTAGACGTCCTCCAACCTCTTTGTTGCTGAAAGATATTTGAAACGCCGTGCGCGAAGCGCACGGCACAGCCGAGAGGCTACTAGACGTCCTCCAACCTCTTTGTTGCTGAAAGATATTTGAAACGCCGTGCGCGAAGCGCACGGCACAGCCGAGAGGCTTGTACGTTGGTGGTTTCTTCGGGCAGCTCTATCTAATCTCTCTGGCTCTGAGATCCTTATGCAACGCAAGCTAAGTAAAGCGCGAAGCGCACGGCACAGCCGAGAGGCTTGTACGTTGGTGGTTTCTTCGGGCAGCTCTATCTAATCTCTCTGACTCTGAGATCCTTATGCAACGCAAGCTAAGTAAGGGAAGCAATCGTTAGCCTTATGACACTTGGATTGTTGGCTCATTGATCGGACATCCCCGGAACGAGAAAATTAAAAATGACAGTTAGCCAAAAATAGTGGCGTTTGGAAATATTATCAAATTTTATATTCGGTTGTCCATTGACAAATGTACTTATATGTCCTCGTTTGTTTGGCTAAGGTTGGTGTGTATTTCGAACAGAAAGTAAGCAAGCATTAGAACTAGATTTAGAGGCGAATATGGTCGGGTAATGGCGACTGAATTGATGTCAACGGCCATACCACATAGAACTCACCCGGTCTCGTCAGCTCCCGGAAGTTAAGCTATGTCGGGTCCCGTTAGTACTTGGATGGGTGACCGCTTGGGAATACGGGATGCTGTTGGCATGGTGTAATTTTATTTTTGCTCCCCAAGTTAGATGAGACATGGAATATAATGTATTCTTTAGGTATTAGTTGAAAAGGGTATTGCTGGGACTTTGATTAATGATACCATATATTGTAGAACGCATGTTTGTTTGATCTCGGTAGTTTTAACGACAAAAAAAAAGATAGAGGTTTGGCTATTTTGTTGAGGCTGTTGCATGACGCCCACTCACTGGCACGATCCCACTACTGCCGAACACGGGAACTTTTGGCTGCTAGGTTTCCCTCCTGACCCACTACGCTCCTCCTTAGCTAACCTGCACCTACTAGATTCCTCTAGCAGATCCATGCTGATGTCAAGCTTAGTGCGGGCACCTGATCAACATGCGGTATCACGAAACAGGGCTCCTAAACTCAAGCCATCCACTCTACCAAGCCTCCCCGAAGCAGGATTATAGGTGCACGCCAAACACCCAGCTGATAAATGGGCTCTCAATCGATAATACATTACTGTAATAAATTGATTTGATGAGCACGCGGATTCTTTATTGTGTCCAAAATTGGTCTCGTCACTTGTTCTATAACTATTAAAGAGCTTCTCGGTGTTTCAATAAATGAACAAAATGCAAGACCTGACAATGTATGTACTGTGTGCGTCAAGTATTGCAAATCTCAATTTAATATTCCGAAATATCGATCTATGCACTGTAATTTACGCCAAAGCTCATTGATCGTACAAACCTTATTTAGAGTTCTGCAAAATAACATTGCATTTAAGATCATACTTCACAGGATCATTTCTGTAGTATATCTTGACTTGTTTCCCACCAGAAACTTGTCTCCTTTCAACCCACGATGACGAGTTAAGACGCTGGTTTCTGAGCGTGAAACAGGCTGTGAGTGTAGCTGTCTCGACAGCATCAAACACAGTCATTGAGGACCGTTTCCGTTAAATCCATGTGAAATAGCGGAAGGAAACTAGCGTGTTCAGAGTGGTTGAGATGATAAAACAAATTTAAATTCTTGAAAATCTAAAGAGATAAATCTTAATAATAATTCCAGGTATTCGTGTCCTTAAATCATCTGCTTGTATGGCAAAATAAATTGTGAAAGTGAGGTTGGTCAATTTGAGGATGTGTCATGACTTTATGATCGTATTGCATTCTTTTAGTTATTGTTATTTAATCATGATTAATTATCGTTCAGAGCTTTTGTCGTCAGGTGGCGTGGCAAAGCCATATTCTGAAAAAAAAGGACCTAGTGTGATAACGAGAGTAAAATTTGCAACGCCTTCAGCGTAAATTGTATCTCCCTTAATACAGTATGAGCATAATAAAACAAATGAAAATGAACTTTATAAGCATCAAGTGGTCGCGTCTGGAAAAATGAACAACTCAATATTTTATAGCATTTCTTGAATGTTTTGAGTGATATGAGTATTCTTCGTACACCACCGGAAATGTGTTGAACCTCAGTGGTTATTTTGGGCAGTAATCCTTGTAACATTATCGCTTCTCGGCCTTTTGGCTAAGATCAAAGTGTAGTATCTGTTCTTATCAGCTTAATATCTGATACGGGCTTTCCTTTGGCCTCCAACTTCTTCTAACATTTCCTCTGCTCTCAATTCTTGACAGTTGGATAATCGCTTAGCCCGGCAACTGGCGAGAGGGTGTTTTTGCTGTAAACTACGCGGCGCTTCTACTGACGTCGGTCTTCCGGTATCCAATCCGGCCAGCAATTCCCTTCTCGTGTTTCATATTCCCACACACGCGCGTCCCGGTTAGGCCCACACATTAACCATAGCTCCTCGTTGTCTGGGAGTCAAATCCCCTGGAGATTCCTCTGAGTTTTTAGTCTGTCTGTAAACTTTTCCCTATGAAGTCAGTAGTAAACTTGCAGTAAACTCACTTTAATTCAGTCCCAAATTCGTACTTTTTAAAAAGCAAATGCGGGGGTTGACTCTCACCCTCAACCCAACCTTGAGCCGGTCCAGACGTCTGACCGTCTGGATTTGTTCTCCCTTTCTGGAATGGCAGGGGCAGCTGTGGACTTCTTCGAGTTCCAAGCTTGTGATGGAACTATTTACTTACCTTGGCCTGTGCCCGATACGATTAAGTGCTCTCTCTGCAAAATCGGAAAATACTCGTCAAGATCACGAGTCCAAGATTCGGTCAGGCACATGTTCGCTAAACATGACGCGAGAGTTGCTCCCATGTACACATGCAATTCGTGCGATCACGAGACCAGCGATGTTGTCATTGCTAGAAGGCATGAGAAAGGTTGTGGTGCACTTGATGAGAGCATCACTGTGGAAGGAACCACAATTATGGGTAATGAAGTCACGCTCATGTATCCAGGTGGCCCATGCCGATGCCCCTTATGCAAGTGGCACACAAAGGGTGAGGGAACAGTCGCTTTCCAGTCCATTGAACATCATCTGTTTAGAGTACATGGTCTCACTACAGTCCGCAGATGGCAATGTAGGAAATGCGAGGCAAATGGAGATGGATACTTCATTAAAACGCATTACAAAACACATCTAACAGAGACGCCAAAACCGTATTCTCCAACTGTTCCCCTCCTCCCCCTCCCTCCTAACATTTCCAACAGAGAGTTTTTCAGAATTATCAATCTTGAACTGTCAACCACCTCTTGTCACACCCCCACTGTTGCTTCGAGACGCAATACTCCGAACAACACAGAAGGAGAGGGGACCTCACCCGTCCCCTCCTCTTCCTCTCCAGCTTCTCCAGTTTCATCTTCTTCTTTTTCTTCTGCATCAAACACCTCCAAAGACTTGTCCACTCAACGCTCGAGTCCTTCTACTCCAAACATAATCTCAGAAAACAGTGAATCTCTTGACTCATCAATTTCCTCTTTCAATTCTCCGTCTTCATCAAAATCTTCCAACAACAATGATTCCTCTTATGAATCTCCAGCCTCATCTCCCAGCCAGCTTGGTAGATTGGTAGCTCCCGGAGACGCGGTGTGTCCACTAGAGGCGTTTAGGAGGGTTTGGGGCGCTAGGATAGAGGCTTGCAACACGGTACAGTGCCTCGACTCTACCCTCACTAAGTGCAGTGCTGAGTGGCTAAAACTTTCTGCCACACCGGAAGACTCGACCTCTTCTCAGAAACGACCGCCCCCTCCAAAGAAGCCACCAGACGCCCACCGAAAGCGAAGCCAAAACCGCCAGCAACAAAGAATCAGAAGATCCAAACAAACCCAAAACGACCAAAAGAGCAAAATTCAACGTCTATTTTCTTTGTATCCCCGCAGGGCTGTCAGGAAAATTCTCGAAGAAGAATCAACTGGATATTCTGGAACAAAAGAAACAGCGACTGCATTTTTGAAAGAAACCTACTGTCAGCCAGCTCCTTCTCAGGAGCAAGTGGAGTCAGCCCGTGCTCAATTCGACCACTGCGATTGGAAGCAGACGACCGATGACGACATCAGGCTACTCTCAGCTCCCCCCAGTCTTAGCGAAATCAAGCTTAAACTCGGTAAAGCTGCTAACACTGCTCCAGGAAGGGATGGCCTTGAATATCGCCACCTCCGGTCTCTTGACGGTAATGGCGAGCTCCTAGCAACCATTTACCGGGCGGTGTGGTCTCTGGGTATCCCAGCCTGCTGGAAAACATCTCGAACCGTCCCTATCTTCAAGAAAGGAGATCCCTCTGATTATGGAAACTTCAGGCCAATATCCTTACTACCAACCATGTACAAGATATTTTCGGGTATAATATCGTCCAGGATAATGGCCACCGCCACGAGACTAGGATGGATTTCTCCAGAACAAAAGGGATTCCTTCCAGGAGTCAGGGGTATCCAAGAGCACACACACATACTCCACACGGTGATCGAGCAGGCGAAACAGTCAAAAAGGAAGCTGGTGATTGCTTGGCTCGATCTCACCAACGCATTCGGATCAATACCTCATCCGATACTGAACAGCCTGTTCGAAAGCCTCCCGATACCAGACGAACTTCGCCGCATTCTGACCGATATCTACTCAAACAACATCATGGACTTTGCCGTCGGACAAGACTCAGTTCAAATCCATCCAACAGCCGGAGTCCGACAAGGAGATCCATTAAGCAGCGTCGTCTTCAATCTGGCGGCAGAACCGATCATCAGGACAGTAAAATCAAACAACAACGGGTTCGCAGTCTACCAGTCAAGAGTGTCCACTTCGTCCTATGCAGACGACATTGCCATCGCAGGATCTTCAGTCAGCGAAATCCAGGGAACTCTCAATGCCACCGAGAACACGGCAACCTCACTCGGCTTGAAATTTAATCCTAACAAGTGCACGTCACTCACACTCATTAATGGCAAATCTTCTGTAGATAACCCACTGAAACTCGGAGACTCCCAAATAAGGGCCTTAGCCGAGGACGAACAGGAAAACTATCTAGGGACTCCACTAGGCTCACGACTAACCTTCCGACCCACCACGTCACTTCTCGGAAATTTGATAAAGATTGGCGACTCCGGTTTGGCTCCCTGGCAAAAGCTGGAAGTGTACAGAAGTGTACTACTCCCATCACTTTCCCACCACCTTGCATCGGGAAGAGTCGAGAAAAGATCCCTCTACGACCTGGACGTCGCCTGCAGAGATTTCCTTCGCAAGGTAGCCTGTGTCCCTATGTCCGCTAACACTGCTTTTTTCTACTCAGATCGCCGCGTGGGAGGACTTGGAGTTCTCCCCCTCACAGACGAGGCTGACATTTGGACCCTGGCAAGAGCACTGCAACTCCTAGATAGCAAAGACAAGAACGTCAGTGAAGTGGCAATGGCACAACTAGAAGAAACCATCAAATTGGGATACGGCAGGAACGAGGTCCCCTTTCCACTTCCTATTAACGAGTACTTGGCAGGTTCCATGGAAAAGGGACTTGGAGCAATCAGACATGGAGGAGCATCGATGAACCTTTGGACCCGCGCAAGGAAGGCCTCGGGCTGTTTGAAGAGGATAAGGATTGATGTATCCGGCGAAGAGTACAGCAAAGTTATCGCCGATGACATCTCCACAATCTCCATCAAGGCAGTCAGAGGACTCCGGACCGCGATGAGGCAAAGGTGGACAAGCAGACTCCTGTCAGCTCAACAAGGAAAGACGGCAACCGGATTAGCTCTTGACATGGCCAAGGAGAACGCAGGTCTCTTATCATGCCGAACGCCACTGTCCTTCCAGGAATGGCACTTTCTCCACAAGGCGAGACTAGGGATACTGCCAGTCCGAGGTGGCCCAGGATCAAAGTCGACAGTCAAAACCTGTCGACTAGGTTGTACGAAGCTGGAAACCACAGACCATGTTGTCTGTGGGTGCCAGGTAAACTCCGCTCTTTCTATTAATCGTCATAATTCTATCTTAGGACTGATGGCGGAAGAAACGGAGAAACTTGGCCACACCGTCTCCGTCAACCTCGCCGTGGACAACTCCGGACTCAGACCAGACCTGGTGGTCACTTCCACCAACCCTCCCATCATCATCGACGTCACGGTTCCCCTCAGCAGCGCGGATGGACTCGAGAAGGCACAGGCAAGGAAAATTGAAAAGTACAAACATCTTGGTGTGGTACTCCCTCTCGTGGTTGGTTCACTAGGGTCCTGGCTCCCAAGCAACGATGAGATATGTCTTGCCCTGGGATTCTCGGGTAGAAAATGGCAGAGCCTCAAGAAGAAGATGAAACTACTGGCCATCCAAGGAACAACTCAAATCATAGCCAAACATCTGGCATACCAGACCGAAGCAAGCGATCCCGAACCCGAAGAAGAAGAAGCAGAAGAGGGCGCAAGTCCTCCCTCTTCCTCAAACTAAGGGTTTTTTAACGTAGCGTTGACACGTCGTCTCGCGAACTTTTTCCCTTCAAACTCAATTAAAATAAATCATTGTATATATGTTTATTCCCAGTCCTTTGGAAAATACAATGCATAAAATCTGTTCTTATCAGCTTAATATCTGATACGGGTTCAAATGGACCCCAGAATATTAAACTGATTTTTGGCATACGGTGGGAATACAGTGCTTGCACTGCTCCCGCCACGGGTTGACCCGGTATTGCAGTACCTCCGGGATCGGCTCACCCTCTATGAGGGAGAACATATTGAATAAAACAGAAATTGTCTTAGCACCGTATAATAAAAGACCATGTATAATTGCAAAACTGTCATGTAGACATGTTTGTAATTTTTTCTAATTGTATTTTTTTCGTAATATCAAGAAAAGCATAAAAAAATACGTACTTGATTGTGTTAACTAATTAGTACTGTTCATCTTTCGATGTGATGTTTTTTTTTTAAATATGAAGATGCGTGTATTTTCATATGAAAAGTCGATTTTCTTATTTTCTTATTTGCCAATTGGACGACCAAATGAAAAAAAACAAGCAATTTGTTTCTTGAAAAGTATTTGCAAAGATCAAGACCATGAAATAAATACTGAGCTTTATTTACTATATTTTGCTCGAGTTCGTAATTCAAGTCGATGAAAGAAAGTGGGTGGTATTCTCTAAACGTCAGTCAAATACTTGAACACTCTTTGTCAATATTGTTCTGCTGTATACAAAGTATTAAACAAAGTGAAAAAGCATCCACAATCATACTTACCTGGCTCAGAGGCAACCATGATCACCAAGGTGGTTCCTCCAGGGCGAGGCCTTTCCATTGCACTAAGGATGGGCTGACCCTTGCGATTAATCCAAATGTGATTAACTCGGGAGTACAATTTTTGGTAGTGGGGGACTGCGTTCGCGCCGTTCCCTGAACACACTATAAATGTAAGAAAAATTCTTGTCATCTGCCGGAAGTTGAACTAAATCTGGTCCCGTTAGTAAACGGTAGGGTTGACCGCTTGGGAATACGCGAAGCATCAGATTTTCTTTCTGGGAAGAAACAACAAAGTAATGAAATTCATGTTTAGCTACTTTAATATAAATCATCATGGCCAATGGATTGGCCGTGATCGTCTAGTGGTTAGGACCCTACGTTGTGGTACCTACTAGATATGAATCCGTAGTAACCCAGGTTCGAATCCTGGTCACGGCACTGAAAACTGATTTTTCACGTCAACACGCAGATTAACTATAAATTTTGTTTGGTTGGAAAGTAATGCTCGCTCACTTCAATAGTTCATAATGTGAAAAACAATTTGGAATGAAAACCTGAAATTCCCCCTCCCTTTTTTTGTGTGTGCAGGAAGTTGTTGAAATGTATGGAAGAAAAATACACATTTACAGAATTTCAAGTATTTGACCCGATATTAAGACAAAAATTATTTCATGTATGTAATGAACTGTCCCCTGTTGGTATTAGTCCAATGGGAGATGGAAATTAAAATTTGCCTAGGGTAATCTAAATGAATATTTCTGAACGAAATTGTTGGTCCAACACGTCCAAGCAGAACGAATTCAGCAAATGCTTAAGTAGACTTGCTTTTCTGATTATAATTTAGCTTTGCGCAGTGGCAATATCATAACCAATGAGGGTCTCCCGAGGTGTGATTATTGCTAGTTGAAAACTTTAACCAATACCCCGCCACGATGAAGTGAAATAATCTTTGTCGTCGGCAATTTTTGATAGCTCCATCAGGAGCATTTCAGCGTACAAGAAAAAAAAAATTACAGTCAGTTAGAAAAATTGGAGTGTTGCATAGTGTGTTTATAACATTAAACGGTGAAAGTGAAATCGTATAAGTGATTTTTGTTTCCATTTAGTTGGTATTGCACGTCAGACAAGGCTGATTAATTCGTTCGCTGAAGGCCATTAATATCAGTCAGTTGGAACATTGTGAACACGGGGAAAATATTTGAAAAGGTGATTCCAAATGACAAGGTGAAAAGATTCCACCATGTTTAAAGGGGAAGTTCAATAAATTGTTAACCGCTGTAGGGTGAATGTCGGGGTAAACATCTGATCCCACCACCTACGTGTTGGGCTTGTACCATAAAGATCGTTCATTTTTTTCAAAAATAACACTGCGCACAACTGTTTCGTTCAAAAACATGTTAACGAGCTTTATACATGATATTTACTTTAAAATAACTGTACCCATTGATAAAGAATTGCACAAGGATTTTGATATGTAAACGCATGTTTCGAAAAAAAACCTTACAAGCGCACTTCAAAATTTTGAAATGAATATAAATACAAGGCATACCACTGTTATTTACTCTGGTTTCTAATCAATACCCGGATAAATCTTTCGCCTTTTACTAAAGATTTCCGTGGTTAGGAGCATTGATGAGTCTATATGACTTATTTTTTTAACGCCCGGTCTTCTGATTGGGCACTTTGAATAAATGAAAAATTAAAAACGTCTGTATGCGGAAACAAAGATATTCTACTACTACATACTGACAACATTTGTAAAATGACAAACTGATAGTTTTTCGGTGGTTTTGGTAAGATTAGTGTGTATTTCAAAAAGATAAATCTCAAGCACAAGTAATAGATTAGAGGCGAATATGGTCGGGTAATTGCGTCTAGTTTAATGTCAACGGCCATACCACATAGAACTCACCCGGTCTCGTCAGCTCCCGGAAGTTAAGCTATGTCGGGTCCCGTTAGTACTTGGATGGGTGACCGCTTGGGAATACGGGATGCTGTTGGCATGGAATTATTTTATTTTTGTGAATCCAATTGAATTGAAGTGCTTCCCAAGATGGGTGATACTACATGGACTACAATGTATTATTTTGGCATTAGTTGAAAATGGAAGGAACGTATTTTTTACTGGATATTGCCTACTAGACGTCCTCCAACCTCTTTGTTGCTGAAAGATATTTGAAACGCCGTGCGCGAAGCGCACGGCACAGCCGAGAGGCTACTAGACGTCCTCCAACCTCTTTGTTGCTGAAAGATATTTGAAACGCCGTGCGCGAAGCGCACGGCACAGCCGAGAGGCTTGTACGTTGGTGGTTTCTTCGGGCAGCTCTATCTAATCTCTCTGGCTCTGAGATCCTTATGCAACGCAAGCTAAGTAAAGCGCGAAGCGCACGGCACAGCCGAGAGGCTTGTACGTTGGTGGTTTCTTCGGGCAGCTCTATCTAATCTCTCTGACTCTGAGATCCTTATGCAACGCAAGCTAAGTAAGGGAAGCAATCGTTAGCCTTATGACACTTGGATTGTTGGCTCATTGATCGGACATCCCCGGAACGAGAAAATTAAAAATGACAGTTAGCCAAAAATAGTGGCGTTTGGAAATATTATCAAATTTTATATTCGGTTGTCCATTGACAAATGTACTTATATGTCCTCGTTTGTTTGGCTAAGGTTGGTGTGTATTTCGAACAGAAAGTAAGCAAGCATTAGAACTAGATTTAGAGGCGAATATGGTCGGGTAATGGCGACTGAATTGATGTCAACGGCCATACCACATAGAACTCACCCGGTCTCGTCAGCTCCCGGAAGTTAAGCTATGTCGGGTCCCGTTAGTACTTGGATGGGTGACCGCTTGGGAATACGGGATGCTGTTGGCATGGTGTAATTTTATTTTTGCTCCCCAAGTTAGATGAGACATGGAATATAATGTATTCTTTAGGTATTAGTTGAAAAGGGTATTGCTGGGACTTTGATTAATGATACCATATATTGTAGAACGCATGTTTGTTTGATCTCGGTAGTTTTAACGACAAAAAAAAAGATAGAGGTTTGGCTATTTTGTTGAGGCTGTTGCATGACGCCCACTCACTGGCACGATCCCACTACTGCCGAACACGGGAACTTTTGGCTGCTAGGTTTCCCTCCTGACCCACTACGCTCCTCCTTAGCTAACCTGCACCTACTAGATTCCTCTAGCAGATCCATGCTGATGTCAAGCTTAGTGCGGGCACCTGATCAACATGCGGTATCACGAAACAGGGCTCCTAAACTCAAGCCATCCACTCTACCAAGCCTCCCCGAAGCAGGATTATAGGTGCACGCCAAACACCCAGCTGATAAATGGGCTCTCAATCGATAATACATTACTGTAATAAATTGATTTGATGAGCACGCGGATTCTTTATTGTGTCCAAAATTGGTCTCGTCACTTGTTCTATAACTATTAAAGAGCTTCTCGGTGTTTCAATAAATGAACAAAATGCAAGACCTGACAATGTATGTACTGTGTGCGTCAAGTATTGCAAATCTCAATTTAATATTCCGAAATATCGATCTATGCACTGTAATTTACGCCAAAGCTCATTGATCGTACAAACCTTATTTAGAGTTCTGCAAAATAACATTGCATTTAAGATCATACTTCACAGGATCATTTCTGTAGTATATCTTGACTTGTTTCCCACCAGAAACTTGTCTCCTTTCAACCCACGATGACGAGTTAAGACGCTGGTTTCTGAGCGTGAAACAGGCTGTGAGTGTAGCTGTCTCGACAGCATCAAACACAGTCATTGAGGACCGTTTCCGTTAAATCCATGTGAAATAGCGGAAGGAAACTAGCGTGTTCAGAGTGGTTGAGATGATAAAACAAATTTAAATTCTTGAAAATCTAAAGAGATAAATCTTAATAATAATTCCAGGTATTCGTGTCCTTAAATCATCTGCTTGTATGGCAAAATAAATTGTGAAAGTGAGGTTGGTCAATTTGAGGATGTGTCATGACTTTATGATCGTATTGCATTCTTTTAGTTATTGTTATTTAATCATGATTAATTATCGTTCAGAGCTTTTGTCGTCAGGTGGCGTGGCAAAGCCATATTCTGAAAAAAAAGGACCTAGTGTGATAACGAGAGTAAAATTTGCAACGCCTTCAGCGTAAATTGTATCTCCCTTAATACAGTATGAGCATAATAAAACAAATGAAAATGAACTTTATAAGCATCAAGTGGTCGCGTCTGGAAAAATGAACAACTCAATATTTTATAGCATTTCTTGAATGTTTTGAGTGATATGAGTATTCTTCGTACACCACCGGAAATGTGTTGAACCTCAGTGGTTATTTTGGGCAGTAATCCTTGTAACATTATCGCTTCTCGGCCTTTTGGCTAAGATCAAAGTGTAGTTTGGCCTCCAACTTCTTCTAACATTTCCTCTGCTCTCAATTCTTGACAGTTGGATAATCGCTTAGCCCGGCAACTGGCGAGAGGGTGTTTTTGCTGTAAACTACGCGGCGTTTCTACTGACGTCGGTCTTCCGGTATCCAATCCGGCCAGCAATTCCCTTCTCGTGTTTCATATTCCCACACACGCGCGTCCCGGTTAGGCCCACACATTAACCATAGCTCCTCGTTGGCTGGGAGTCAAATCCCCTGGAGATTCCTCTGAGTAATTAGTTTTTCTGTAAACTTTTTTCCTATTAAGTCAGTAGTAAACTTGCAGTAAACTCACTCTTATTCAGTCCCAAATTCGTACTTTTTAAAAGCAAATGCGGGGGTTGACTGTCACCCTCATCCCAACCTTGAGCCGATCCAGACGTCTGACTGTCTGGATTTGTTCTCCCTTTCTGCAATGGCAGGGGCAGTTGTGGACTTCTTCGAGTTCAAAGCTTGTGATGGAACTATTTACTTACCTTGGCCTGTGCCCGATACGATTAAGTGCTCTCTCTGCAAAATCGGAAAATACTCATCAAGATCACGAGTCCAAGATTCGGTCAGGCACATTTTCGCTAAACATGACGCGAGAGTTGCTCCCATGTACACATGCAACTCGTGCGATCACGAGACCAGCGATGTTGTCATTGCTAGAAGGCATGAGAAAGGTTGTGGTGCACTTGATGAGAGCATCACTGTGGAAGGAACCACAATTATGGGTAATGAAGTCACGCTCATGTATCCAGGTGGCCCATGCCGATGCCCCTTATGCAAGTGGCGCACAACGGGCGAGGGAACAGTCGCTTTCCAGTCCATTGAACATCATCTGTTTAGAGTACATGGCCTCACTACAGTCCGCAGATGGCAATGTAGGAAATGCGAGGCAAATGGAGATGGATACTTCATTAAAACGCATTACAAAACACATCTAACAGAGACGCCAAAACCGTATTCTCCAACTGTTCCCCTCCTCCCCCTCCCTCCTAACATTTCTAATAGAGAGTTTTTCAGAATTATCAATCTTGAACTGTCAACCACCTCTTGTCACACCCCAACTGTTGCTTCGAGACGCAATACTCCGAACAACACAGAAGGAGAGGGGACCTCACCCGTCCCCTCCTCTTCCTCTCCAGCTTCTCCAGTTTCATCTTCTTCTTCTTCTTCTGCATCAAACACCTCCAAAGACTTGTCCACTCAACGCTCGAGTCCTTCTACTCCAAACATAATCTCAGAAAACAGTGAATCCCTTGACTCATCAATTTCCTCTTTCAATTCTCCGTCTTCATCAAAATCTTCCAACAACAATGATTCCTCTTACGAATCTCCAGCCTCATCTCCCAGCCAGCTTGGTAGATTGGTAGCTCCCGGAGACGCGGTGTGTCCACTAGAGGCGTTTAGGAGTGTTTGGGGCGTTAGGATAGAGGCTTGCAACACGGTACAGTGCCTCGACTCCACCCTCACTAAGTGCAGTGCCGAGTGGCTAAAACTTTCTGCCACACCGGAAGACTCGACCTCTTCTCAGAAACGACCGCCCCCTCCAAAGAAGCCACCAGACGCCCACCGAAAGCGAAGCCAAAACCGCCAGCAACAAAGAATCAGAAGATCCAAACAAACCCAAAACGACCAAAAGAGCAAAATTCAACGTCTATTTTCTTTGTATCCCCGCAGGGCTGTCAGGAAAATTCTCGAAGAAGAATCAACTGGATATTCTGGAACAAAAGAAACAGCGACTGCATTTTTGAAAAAAACCTACTGTCAGCCAGGTCCTTCTCAGGAGCAAGTGGAGTCAGCCCGTGCTCAATTCGACCACTGTGATTGGAAACAGACGACCGATGACGACATCAGGCTACTCTCAGCTCCCCCCAGTCTTAGCGAAATCAAGCTTAAACTCGGTAAAGCTGCTAACACTGCTCCAGGAAGGGATGGCCTTGAATATCGCCACCTCCGGTCTCTTGACGGTAATGGCGAGCTCCTAGCAACCATTTACCAGGCGGTGTGGTCTCTGGGTATCCCAGCCTGCTGGAAAACATCTCGAACCGTCCCTATCTTCAAGAAAGGAGATCCCTCTGATTATGGGAACTTCAGGCCAATATCCTTACTACCAACCATGTACAAGATATTTTCGGGTATAATATCGTCCAGGATAATGGCCACCGCCACGAGACTAGGATGGATTTCTCCAGAACAAAAGGGATTCCTTCCAGGAGTTAGGGGTATCCAAGAGCACACCCACATACTCCACACTGTGATTGAGCAGGCGAAACAGTCAAAAAGGAAGCTGGTGATTGCTTGGCTCGATCTCACCAACGCATTCGGATCAATACCTCATCCGATACTGAACAGCCTGTTCGAAAGCCTTCCGATACCAGACGAACTTCGCCGCATTCTGACCGATATCTACTCAAACAACATCATGGACTTTGCCGTCGGACAAGACTCAGTTCAAATCCATCCAACAGCCGGAGTGCGACAAGGAGATCCATTAAGCAGCGTCGTCTTCAATCTGGCGGCAGAACCGATCATCAGGACAGTAAAATCAAACAACAACGGGTTCGCAGTCTACCAGTCAAGAGTGTCCACTTCGTCCTACGCAGACGACATTGCCATCGCAGGATCTTCAGTCAGCGAAATCCAGGGAACTCTCAATGCCACCGAGAACACGGCAACCTCACTCGGCTTGAGATTTAATCCTAAAAAATGCACGTCACTCACACTCATTAACGGCAAATCTTCTGTAGATAACCCACTGAAACTTGGAGACTCCCAAATAAGGGCCCTAGCCGAGGACGAACAGGAAAACTATCTAGGGACTCCACTAGGCTCACGACTAACCTTCCGACCCACCACGTCACTTCTCGGAAATTTGATAAAGATTGGCGACTCCGGTTTGGCTCCCTGGCAAAAGCTGGAAGTGTACAGAAGTGTACTACTCCCATCACTTTCCCACCACCTCGCATCGGGAAGAGTCGAGAAAAGATCCCTCTACGACCTGGACGTCGCCTGCAGAGATTTTCTTCGCAAGGTAGCCTGTGTCCCTATGTCCGCTAACACTGCTTTTTTCTACTCAGATCGCCGCGTGGGAGGACTTGGAGTTCTCCCCCTCACAGACGAGGCTGACATTTGGACCCTGGCAAGAGCACTGCAACTCCTAGATAGCAAAGACAAGAACGTCAGTGAAGTGGCAATGGCACAACTAGAAGAAACCATCAAATTGGGATACGGCAGGAACGAGGTCCCTTTTCCACTTCCTATTAACGAGTACTTGGCAGGTTCCATGGAAAAGGGACTTGGAGCAATCCGACATGGAGGAGCATCGATGAACCTTTGGACCCGCGCAAGGAAGGCCTCGGGCTGTTTGAAGAGGATAAGGATTGATGTATCCGGCGAAGAGTACAGCAAAGTTATCGCCGATGACATCTCCACAATCTCCATCAAGGCAGTCAGAGGACTCCGAACCGCGATGAGGCAAAGGTGGACCAGTAGACTCCTGTCAGCTCAACAAGGAAAGACGGCAACCGGATTAGCTCTTGACATGGCCAAGGAGAACGCAGGTCTCTTATCATGCCGAACGCCACTGTCCTTCCAGGAATGGCACTTTCTCCACAAGGCTAGACTAGGGATACTGCCAGTCCGAGGTGGCCCAGGATCAAAGTCGACAGTCAAAACCTGTCGACTAGGTTGTACGAAGCTGGAAACCACAGACCATGTTGTTTGTGGGTGCCAGGTAAACTCCGCTCTTTCTATTAATCGTCATAATTCTATCTTAGGACTGATGGCGGAGGAAACGGAGAAACTTGGCCACACCGTCTCCGTCAACCTCGCCGTGGACAACTCCGGACTCAGACCAGACCTGGTGGTCACTTCCACCAACCCTCCCATCATCATCGACGTCACGGTTCCACTCAGCAGCGCGGATGGACTCGAGAAGGCACAGGCAAGGAAAATTGAAAAGTACAAACACCTTGGTGTGGTACTCCCTCTCGTGGTTGGTTCACTAGGGTCCTGGCTCCCAAGCAACGATGAGATATGTCTTGCCCTGGGATTCTCGGGTAGAAAATGGCAGAGCCTCAAGAAGAAGATGAAACTACTGGCCATCCAAGGAACAACCCAAATCATAGCCAAACACCTGGCATACCAGACCGAAGCAAGCGATCCCGAACCCGAAGAAGAAGAAGCAGAAGAGGGCGCAAGTCCTCCCTCTTCCTCAAACTAAGGGTTTTTTAACGTAGCGTTGACACGTCGTCTCGCGTACTTTTTCCCTTCAAACTCAATTAAAATAAATCATTGTATATATGTTTATTCCCAGTCCTTTGGAAAATACAATGCATAAAATCTGTTCTTATCAGCTTAATATCTGATACGGGTTCAAATGGACCCCAGAATATTAAACTGATTTTTGGCATACGGTGGGAATACAGTGCTTGCACTGCTCCCGCCACGGGTTGACCCGGTATTGCAGTACCTCCGGGATCGGCTCACCCTCTATGAGGGAGAACATATTGAATAAAACAGAAATTGTCTTAGCACCGTATAATAAAAGACCATGTATAATTGCAAAACTGTCATGTAGACATGTTTGTAATTTTTTCTAATTGTATTTTTTTCGTAATATCAAGAAAAGCATAAAAAAATACGTACTTGATTGTGTTAACTAATTAGTACTGTTCATCTTTCGATGTGATGTTTTTTTTTTAAATATGAAGATGCGTGTATTTTCATATGAAAAGTCGATTTTCTTATTTTCTTATTTGCCAATTGGACGACCAAATGAAAAAAAACAAGCAATTTGTTTCTTGAAAAGTATTTGCAAAGATCAAGACCATGAAATAAATACTGAGCTTTATTTACTATATTTTGCTCGAGTTCGTAATTCAAGTCGATGAAAGAAAGTGGGTGGTATTCTCTAAACGTCAGTCAAATACTTGAACACTCTTTGTCAATATTGTTCTGCTGTATACAAAGTATTAAACAAAGTGAAAAAGCATCCACAATCATACTTACCTGGCTCAGAGGCAACCATGATCACCAAGGTGGTTCCTCCAGGGCGAGGCCTTTCCATTGCACTAAGGATGGGCTGACCCTTGCGATTAATCCAAATGTGATTAACTCGGGAGTACAATTTTTGGTAGTGGGGGACTGCGTTCGCGCCGTTCCCTGAACACACTATAAATGTAAGAAAAATTCTTGTCATCTGCCGGAAGTTGAACTAAATCTGGTCCCGTTAGTAAACGGTAGGGTTGACCGCTTGGGAATACGCGAAGCATCAGATTTTCTTTCTGGGAAGAAACAACAAAGTAATGAAATTCATGTTTAGCTACTTTAATATAAATCATCATGGCCAATGGATTGGCCGTGATCGTCTAGTGGTTAGGACCCTACGTTGTGGTACCTACTAGATATGAATCCGTAGTAACCCAGGTTCGAATCCTGGTCACGGCACTGAAAACTGATTTTTCACGTCAACACGCAGATTAACTATAAATTTTGTTTGGTTGGAAAGTAATGCTCGCTCACTTCAATAGTTCATAATGTGAAAAACAATTTGGAATGAAAACCTGAAATTCCCCCTCCCTTTTTTTGTGTGTGCAGGAAGTTGTTGAAATGTATGGAAGAAAAATACACATTTACAGAATTTCAAGTATTTGACCCGATATTAAGACAAAAATTATTTCATGTATGTAATGAACTGTCCCCTGTTGGTATTAGTCCAATGGGAGATGGAAATTAAAATTTGCCTAGGGTAATCTAAATGAATATTTCTGAACGAAATTGTTGGTCCAACACGTCCAAGCAGAACGAATTCAGCAAATGCTTAAGTAGACTTGCTTTTCTGATTATAATTTAGCTTTGCGCAGTGGCAATATCATAACCAATGAGGGTCTCCCGAGGTGTGATTATTGCTAGTTGAAAACTTTAACCAATACCCCGCCACGATGAAGTGAAATAATCTTTGTCGTCGGCAATTTTTGATAGCTCCATCAGGAGCATTTCAGCGTACAAGAAAAAAAAAATTACAGTCAGTTAGAAAAATTGGAGTGTTGCATAGTGTGTTTATAACATTAAACGGTGAAAGTGAAATCGTATAAGTGATTTTTGTTTCCATTTAGTTGGTATTGCACGTCAGACAAGGCTGATTAATTCGTTCGCTGAAGGCCATTAATATCAGTCAGTTGGAACATTGTGAACACGGGGAAAATATTTGAAAAGGTGATTCCAAATGACAAGGTGAAAAGATTCCACCATGTTTAAAGGGGAAGTTCAATAAATTGTTAACCGCTGTAGGGTGAATGTCGGGGTAAACATCTGATCCCACCACCTACGTGTTGGGCTTGTACCATAAAGATCGTTCATTTTTTTCAAAAATAACACTGCGCACAACTGTTTCGTTCAAAAACATGTTAACGAGCTTTATACATGATATTTACTTTAAAATAACTGTACCCATTGATAAAGAATTGCACAAGGATTTTGATATGTAAACGCATGTTTCGAAAAAAAACCTTACAAGCGCACTTCAAAATTTTGAAATGAATATAAATACAAGGCATACCACTGTTATTTACTCTGGTTTCTAATCAATACCCGGATAAATCTTTCGCCTTTTACTAAAGATTTCCGTGGTTAGGAGCATTGATGAGTCTATATGACTTATTTTTTTAACGCCCGGTCTTCTGATTGGGCACTTTGAATAAATGAAAAATTAAAAACGTCTGTATGCGGAAACAAAGATATTCTACTACTACATACTGACAACATTTGTAAAATGACAAACTGATAGTTTTTCGGTGGTTTTGGTAAGATTAGTGTGTATTTCAAAAAGATAAATCTCAAGCACAAGTAATAGATTAGAGGCGAATATGGTCGGGTAATTGCGTCTAGTTTAATGTCAACGGCCATACCACATAGAACTCACCCGGTCTCGTCAGCTCCCGGAAGTTAAGCTATGTCGGGTCCCGTTAGTACTTGGATGGGTGACCGCTTGGGAATACGGGATGCTGTTGGCATGGAATTATTTTATTTTTGTGAATCCAATTGAATTGAAGTGCTTCCCAAGATGGGTGATACTACATGGACTACAATGTATTATTTTGGCATTAGTTGAAAATGGAAGGAACGTATTTTTTACTGGATATTGCCTACTAGACGTCCTCCAACCTCTTTGTTGCTGAAAGATATTTGAAACGCCGTGCGCGAAGCGCACGGCACAGCCGAGAGGCTACTAGACGTCCTCCAACCTCTTTGTTGCTGAAAGATATTTGAAACGCCGTGCGCGAAGCGCACGGCACAGCCGAGAGGCTTGTACGTTGGTGGTTTCTTCGGGCAGCTCTATCTAATCTCTCTGGCTCTGAGATCCTTATGCAACGCAAGCTAAGTAAAGCGCGAAGCGCACGGCACAGCCGAGAGGCTTGTACGTTGGTGGTTTCTTCGGGCAGCTCTATCTAATCTCTCTGACTCTGAGATCCTTATGCAACGCAAGCTAAGTAAGGGAAGCAATCGTTAGCCTTATGACACTTGGATTGTTGGCTCATTGATCGGACATCCCCGGAACGAGAAAATTAAAAATGACAGTTAGCCAAAAATAGTGGCGTTTGGAAATATTATCAAATTTTATATTCGGTTGTCCATTGACAAATGTACTTATATGTCCTCGTTTGTTTGGCTAAGGTTGGTGTGTATTTCGAACAGAAAGTAAGCAAGCATTAGAACTAGATTTAGAGGCGAATATGGTCGGGTAATGGCGACTGAATTGATGTCAACGGCCATACCACATAGAACTCACCCGGTCTCGTCAGCTCCCGGAAGTTAAGCTATGTCGGGTCCCGTTAGTACTTGGATGGGTGACCGCTTGGGAATACGGGATGCTGTTGGCATGGTGTAATTTTATTTTTGCTCCCCAAGTTAGATGAGACATGGAATATAATGTATTCTTTAGGTATTAGTTGAAAAGGGTATTGCTGGGACTTTGATTAATGATACCATATATTGTAGAACGCATGTTTGTTTGATCTCGGTAGTTTTAACGACAAAAAAAAAGATAGAGGTTTGGCTATTTTGTTGAGGCTGTTGCATGACGCCCACTCACTGGCACGATCCCACTACTGCCGAACACGGGAACTTTTGGCTGCTAGGTTTCCCTCCTGACCCACTACGCTCCTCCTTAGCTAACCTGCACCTACTAGATTCCTCTAGCAGATCCATGCTGATGTCAAGCTTAGTGCGGGCACCTGATCAACATGCGGTATCACGAAACAGGGCTCCTAAACTCAAGCCATCCACTCTACCAAGCCTCCCCGAAGCAGGATTATAGGTGCACGCCAAACACCCAGCTGATAAATGGGCTCTCAATCGATAATACATTACTGTAATAAATTGATTTGATGAGCACGCGGATTCTTTATTGTGTCCAAAATTGGTCTCGTCACTTGTTCTATAACTATTAAAGAGCTTCTCGGTGTTTCAATAAATGAACAAAATGCAAGACCTGACAATGTATGTACTGTGTGCGTCAAGTATTGCAAATCTCAATTTAATATTCCGAAATATCGATCTATGCACTGTAATTTACGCCAAAGCTCATTGATCGTACAAACCTTATTTAGAGTTCTGCAAAATAACATTGCATTTAAGATCATACTTCACAGGATCATTTCTGTAGTATATCTTGACTTGTTTCCCACCAGAAACTTGTCTCCTTTCAACCCACGATGACGAGTTAAGACGCTGGTTTCTGAGCGTGAAACAGGCTGTGAGTGTAGCTGTCTCGACAGCATCAAACACAGTCATTGAGGACCGTTTCCGTTAAATCCATGTGAAATAGCGGAAGGAAACTAGCGTGTTCAGAGTGGTTGAGATGATAAAACAAATTTAAATTCTTGAAAATCTAAAGAGATAAATCTTAATAATAATTCCAGGTATTCGTGTCCTTAAATCATCTGCTTGTATGGCAAAATAAATTGTGAAAGTGAGGTTGGTCAATTTGAGGATGTGTCATGACTTTATGATCGTATTGCATTCTTTTAGTTATTGTTATTTAATCATGATTAATTATCGTTCAGAGCTTTTGTCGTCAGGTGGCGTGGCAAAGCCATATTCTGAAAAAAAAGGACCTAGTGTGATAACGAGAGTAAAATTTGCAACGCCTTCAGCGTAAATTGTATCTCCCTTAATACAGTATGAGCATAATAAAACAAATGAAAATGAACTTTATAAGCATCAAGTGGTCGCGTCTGGAAAAATGAACAACTCAATATTTTATAGCATTTCTTGAATGTTTTGAGTGATATGAGTATTCTTCGTACACCACCGGAAATGTGTTGAACCTCAGTGGTTATTTTGGGCAGTAATCCTTGTAACATTATCGCTTCTCGGCCTTTTGGCTAAGATCAAAGTGTAGTATCTGTTCTTATCAGCTTAATATCTGATACGGGTTCAAATGGACCCCAGAATATTAAACTGATTTTTGGCATACGGTGGGAATACAGTGCTTGCACTGCTCCCGCCACGGGTTGACCCGGTATTGCAGTACCTCCGGGATCGGCTCACCCTCTATGAGGGAGAACATATTGAATAAAACAGAAATTGTCTTAGCACCGTATAATAAAAGACCATGTATAATTGCAAAACTGTCATGTAGACATGTTTGTAATTTTTTCTAATTGTATTTTTTTCGTAATATCAAGAAAAGCATAAAAAAATACGTACTTGATTGTGTTAACTAATTAGTACTGTTCATCTTTCGATGTGATGTTTTTTTTTTAAATATGAAGATGCGTGTATTTTCATATGAAAAGTCGATTTTCTTATTTTCTTATTTGCCAATTGGACGACCAAATGAAAAAAAACAAGCAATTTGTTTCTTGAAAAGTATTTGCAAAGATCAAGACCATGAAATAAATACTGAGCTTTATTTACTATATTTTGCTCGAGTTCGTAATTCAAGTCGATGAAAGAAAGTGGGTGGTATTCTCTAAACGTCAGTCAAATACTTGAACACTCTTTGTCAATATTGTTCTGCTGTATACAAAGTATTAAACAAAGTGAAAAAGCATCCACAATCATACTTACCTGGCTCAGAGGCAACCATGATCACCAAGGTGGTTCCTCCAGGGCGAGGCCTTTCCATTGCACTAAGGATGGGCTGACCCTTGCGATTAATCCAAATGTGATTAACTCGGGAGTACAATTTTTGGTAGTGGGGGACTGCGTTCGCGCCGTTCCCTGAACACACTATAAATGTAAGAAAAATTCTTGTCATCTGCCGGAAGTTGAACTAAATCTGGTCCCGTTAGTAAACGGTAGGGTTGACCGCTTGGGAATACGCGAAGCATCAGATTTTCTTTCTGGGAAGAAACAACAAAGTAATGAAATTCATGTTTAGCTACTTTAATATAAATCATCATGGCCAATGGATTGGCCGTGATCGTCTAGTGGTTAGGACCCTACGTTGTGGTACCTACTAGATATGAATCCGTAGTAACCCAGGTTCGAATCCTGGTCACGGCACTGAAAACTGATTTTTCACGTCAACACGCAGATTAACTATAAATTTTGTTTGGTTGGAAAGTAATGCTCGCTCACTTCAATAGTTCATAATGTGAAAAACAATTTGGAATGAAAACCTGAAATTCCCCCTCCCTTTTTTTGTGTGTGCAGGAAGTTGTTGAAATGTATGGAAGAAAAATACACATTTACAGAATTTCAAGTATTTGACCCGATATTAAGACAAAAATTATTTCATGTATGTAATGAACTGTCCCCTGTTGGTATTAGTCCAATGGGAGATGGAAATTAAAATTTGCCTAGGGTAATCTAAATGAATATTTCTGAACGAAATTGTTGGTCCAACACGTCCAAGCAGAACGAATTCAGCAAATGCTTAAGTAAACTTGCTTTTCTGATTATAATTTAGCTTTGCGCAGTGGCAATATCATAACCAATGAGGGTCTCCCGAGGTGTGATTATTGCTAGTTGAAAACTTTAACCAATACCCCGCCACGATGAAGTGAAATAATCTTTGTCGTCGGCAATTTTTGATAGCTCCATCAGGAGCATTTCAGCGTACAAGAAAAAAAAAATTACAGTCAGTTAGAAAAATTGGAGTGTTGCATAGTGTGTTTATAACATTAAACGGTGAAAGTGAAATCGTATAAGTGATTTTTGTTTCCATTTAGTTGGTATTGCACGTCAGACAAGGCTGATTAATTCGTTCGCTGAAGGCCATTAATATCAGTCAGTTGGAACATTGTGAACACGGGGAAAATATTTGAAAAGGTGATTCCAAATGACAAGGTGAAAAGATTCCACCATGTTTAAAGGGGAAGTTCAATAAATTGTTAACCGCTGTAGGGTGAATGTCGGGGTAAACATCTGATCCCACCACCTACGTGTTGGGCTTGTACCATAAAGATCGTTCATTTTTTTCAAAAATAACACTGCGCACAACTGTTTCGTTCAAAAACATGTTAACGAGCTTTATACATGATATTTACTTTAAAATAACTGTACCCATTGATAAAGAATTGCACAAGGATTTTGATATGTAAACGCATGTTTCGAAAAAAAACCTTACAAGCGCACTTCAAAATTTTGAAATGAATATAAATACAAGGCATACCACTGTTATTTACTCTGGTTTCTAATCAATACCCGGATAAATCTTTCGCCTTTTACTAAAGATTTCCGTGGTTAGGAGCATTGATGAGTCTATATGACTTATTTTTTTAACGCCCGGTCTTCTGATTGGGCACTTTGAATAAATGAAAAATTAAAAACGTCTGTATGCGGAAACAAGGATATTCTACTACTACATACTGACAACATTTGTAAAATGACAAACTGATAGTTTTTCGGTGGTTTTGGTAAGATTAGTGTGTATTTCAAAAAGATAAATCTCAAGCACAAGTAATAGATTAGAGGCGAATATGGTCGGGTAATTGCGTCTAGTTTAATGTCAACGGCCATACCACATAGAACTCACCCGGTCTCGTCAGCTCCCGGAAGTTAAGCTATGTCGGGTCCCGTTAGTACTTGGATGGGTGACCGCTTGGGAATACGGGATGCTGTTGGCATGGAATTATTTTATTTTTGTGAATCCAATTGAATTGAAGTGCTTCCCAAGATGGGTGATACTACATGGACTACAATGTATTATTTTGGCATTAGTTGAAAATGGAAGGAACGTATTTTTTACTGGATATTGCCTACTAGACGTCCTCCAACCTCTTTGTTGCTGAAAGATATTTGAAACGCCGTGCGCGAAGCGCACGGCACAGCCGAGAGGCTACTAGACGTCCTCCAACCTCTTTGTTGCTGAAAGATATTTGAAACGCCGTGCGCGAAGCGCACGGCACAGCCGAGAGGCTTGTACGTTGGTGGTTTCTTCGGGCAGCTCTATCTAATCTCTCTGGCTCTGAGATCCTTATGCAACGCAAGCTAAGTAAAGCGCGAAGCGCACGGCACAGCCGAGAGGCTTGTACGTTGGTGGTTTCTTCGGGCAGCTCTATCTAATCTCTCTGACTCTGAGATCCTTATGCAACGCAAGCTAAGTAAGGGAAGCAATCGTTAGCCTTATGACACTTGGATTGTTGGCTCATTGATCGGACATCCCCGGAACGAGAAAATTAAAAATGACAGTTAGCCAAAAATAGTGGCGTTTGGAAATATTATCAAATTTTATATTCGGTTGTCCATTGACAAATGTACTTATATGTCCTCGTTTGTTTGGCTAAGGTTGGTGTGTATTTCGAACAGAAAGTAAGCAAGCATTAGAACTAGATTTAGAGGCGAATATGGTCGGGTAATGGCGACTGAATTGATGTCAACGGCCATACCACATAGAACTCACCCGGTCTCGTCAGCTCCCGGAAGTTAAGCTATGTCGGGTCCCGTTAGTACTTGGATGGGTGACCGCTTGGGAATACGGGATGCTGTTGGCATGGTGTAATTTTATTTTTGCTCCCCAAGTTAGATGAGACATGGAATATAATGTATTCTTTAGGTATTAGTTGAAAAGGGTATTGCTGGGACTTTGATTAATGATACCATATATTGTAGAACGCATGTTTGTTTGATCTCGGTAGTTTTAACGACAAAAAAAAAGATAGAGGTTTGGCTATTTTGTTGAGGCTGTTGCATGACGCCCACTCACTGGCACGATCCCACTACTGCCGAACACGGGAACTTTTGGCTGCTAGGTTTCCCTCCTGACCCACTACGCTCCTCCTTAGCTAACCTGCACCTACTAGATTCCTCTAGCAGATCCATGCTGATGTCAAGCTTAGTGCGGGCACCTGATCAACATGCGGTATCACGAAACAGGGCTCCTAAACTCAAGCCATCCACTCTACCAAGCCTCCCCGAAGCAGGATTATAGGTGCACGCCAAACACCCAGCTGATAAATGGGCTCTCAATCGATAATACATTACTGTAATAAATTGATTTGATGAGCACGCGGATTCTTTATTGTGTCCAAAATTGGTCTCGTCACTTGTTCTATAACTATTAAAGAGCTTCTCGGTGTTTCAATAAATGAACAAAATGCAAGACCTGACAATGTATGTACTGTGTGCGTCAAGTATTGCAAATCTCAATTTAATATTCCGAAATATCGATCTATGCACTGTAATTTACGCCAAAGCTCATTGATCGTACAAACCTTATTTAGAGTTCTGCAAAATAACATTGCATTTAAGATCATACTTCACAGGATCATTTCTGTAGTATATCTTGACTTGTTTCCCACCAGAAACTTGTCTCCTTTCAACCCACGATGACGAGTTAAGACGCTGGTTTCTGAGCGTGAAACAGGCTGTGAGTGTAGCTGTCTCGACAGCATCAAACACAGTCATTGAGGACCGTTTCCGTTAAATCCATGTGAAATAGCGGAAGGAAACTAGCGTGTTCAGAGTGGTTGAGATGATAAAACAAATTTAAATTCTTGAAAATCTAAAGAGATAAATCTTAATAATAATTCCAGGTATTCGTGTCCTTAAATCATCTGCTTGTATGGCAAAATAAATTGTGAAAGTGAGGTTGGTCAATTTGAGGATGTGTCATGACTTTATGATCGTATTGCATTCTTTTAGTTATTGTTATTTAATCATGATTAATTATCGTTCAGAGCTTTTGTCGTCAGGTGGCGTGGCAAAGCCATATTCTGAAAAAAAAGGACCTAGTGTGATAACGAGAGTAAAATTTGCAACGCCTTCAGCGTAAATTGTATCTCCCTTAATACAGTATGAGCATAATAAAACAAATGAAAATGAACTTTATAAGCATCAAGTGGTCGCGTCTGGAAAAATGAACAACTCAATATTTTATAGCATTTCTTGAATGTTTTGAGTGATATGAGTATTCTTCGTACACCACCGGAAATGTGTTGAACCTCAGTGGTTATTTTGGGCAGTAATCCTTGTAACATTATCGCTTCTCGGCCTTTTGGCTAAGATCAAAGTGTAGTATCTGTTCTTATCAGCTTAATATCTGATACGGGTTCAAATGGACCCCAGAATATTAAACTGATTTTTGGCATACGGTGGGAATACAGTGCTTGCACTGCTCCCGCCACGGGTTGACCCGGTATTGCAGTACCTCCGGGATCGGCTCACCCTCTATGAGGGAGAACATATTGAATAAAACAGAAATTGTCTTAGCACCGTATAATAAAAGACCATGTATAATTGCAAAACTGTCATGTAGACATGTTTGTAATTTTTTCTAATTGTATTTTTTTCGTAATATCAAGAAAAGCATAAAAAAATACGTACTTGATTGTGTTAACTAATTAGTACTGTTCATCTTTCGATGTGATGTTTTTTTTTAAAATATGAAGATGCGTGTATTTTCATATGAAAAGTCGATTTTCTTATTTTCTTATTTGCCAATTGGACGACCAAATGAAAAAAAACAAGCAATTTGTTTCTTGAAAAGTATTTGCAAAGATCAAGACCATGAAATAAATACTGAGCTTTATTTACTATATTTTGCTCGAGTTCGTAATTCAAGTCGATGAAAGAAAGTGGGTGGTATTCTCTAAACGTCAGTCAAATACTTGAACACTCTTTGTCAATATTGTTCTGCTGTATACAAAGTATTAAACAAAGTGAAAAAGCATCCACAATCATACTTACCTGGCTCAGAGGCAACCATGATCACCAAGGTGGTTCCTCCAGGGCGAGGCCTTTCCATTGCACTAAGGATGGGCTGACCCTTGCGATTAATCCAAATGTGATTAACTCGGGAGTACAATTTTTGGTAGTGGGGGACTGCGTTCGCGCCGTTCCCTGAACACACTATAAATGTAAGAAAAATTCTTGTCATCTGCCGGAAGTTGAACTAAATCTGGTCCCGTTAGTAAACGGTAGGGTTGACCGCTTGGGAATACGCGAAGCATCAGATTTTCTTTCTGGGAAGAAACAACAAAGTAATGAAATTCATGTTTAGCTACTTTAATATAAATCATCATGGCCAATGGATTGGCCGTGATCGTCTAGTGGTTAGGACCCTACGTTGTGGTACCTACTAGATATGAATCCGTAGTAACCCAGGTTCGAATCCTGGTCACGGCACTGAAAACTGATTTTTCACGTCAACACGCAGATTAACTATAAATTTTGTTTGGTTGGAAAGTAATGCTCGCTCACTTCAATAGTTCATAATGTGAAAAACAATTTGGAATGAAAACCTGAAATTCCCCCTCCCTTTTTTTGTGTGTGCAGGAAGTTGTTGAAATGTATGGAAGAAAAATACACATTTACAGAATTTCAAGTATTTGACCCGATATTAAGACAAAAATTATTTCATGTATGTAATGAACTGTCCCCTGTTGGTATTAGTCCAATGGGAGATGGAAATTAAAATTTGCCTAGGGTAATCTAAATGAATATTTCTGAACGAAATTGTTGGTCCAACACGTCCAAGCAGAACGAATTCAGCAAATGCTTAAGTAGACTTGCTTTTCTGATTATAATTTAGCTTTGCGCAGTGGCAATATCATAACCAATGAGGGTCTCCCGAGGTGTGATTATTGCTAGTTGAAAACTTTAACCAATACCCCGCCACGATGAAGTGAAATAATCTTTGTCGTCGGCAATTTTTGATAGCTCCATCAGGAGCATTTCAGCGTACAAGAAAAAAAAAATTACAGTCAGTTAGAAAAATTGGAGTGTTGCATAGTGTGTTTATAACATTAAACGGTGAAAGTGAAATCGTATAAGTGATTTTTGTTTCCATTTAGTTGGTATTGCACGTCAGACAAGGCTGATTAATTCGTTCGCTGAAGGCCATTAATATCAGTCAGTTGGAACATTGTGAACACGGGGAAAATATTTGAAAAGGTGATTCCAAATGACAAGGTGAAAAGATTCCACCATGTTTAAAGGGGAAGTTCAATAAATTGTTAACCGCTGTAGGGTGAATGTCGGGGTAAACATCTGATCCCACCACCTACGTGTTGGGCTTGTACCATAAAGATCGTTCATTTTTTTCAAAAATAACACTGCGCACAACTGTTTCGTTCAAAAACATGTTAACGAGCTTTATACATGATATTTACTTTAAAATAACTGTACCCATTGATAAAGAATTGCACAAGGATTTTGATATGTAAACGCATGTTTCGAAAAAAAACCTTACAAGCGCACTTCAAAATTTTGAAATGAATATAAATACAAGGCATACCACTGTTATTTACTCTGGTTTCTAATCAATACCCGGATAAATCTTTCGCCTTTTACTAAAGATTTCCGTGGTTAGGAGCATTGATGAGTCTATATGACTTATTTTTTTAACGCCCGGTCTTCTGATTGGGCACTTTGAATAAATGAAAAATTAAAAACGTCTGTATGCGGAAACAAAGATATTCTACTACTACATACTGACAACATTTGTAAAATGACAAACTGATAGTTTTTCGGTGGTTTTGGTAAGATTAGTGTGTATTTCAAAAAGATAAATCTCAAGCACAAGTAATAGATTAGAGGCGAATATGGTCGGGTAATTGCGTCTAGTTTAATGTCAACGGCCATACCACATAGAACTCACCCGGTCTCGTCAGCTCCCGGAAGTTAAGCTATGTCGGGTCCCGTTAGTACTTGGATGGGTGACCGCTTGGGAATACGGGATGCTGTTGGCATGGAATTATTTTATTTTTGTGAATCCAATTGAATTGAAGTGCTTCCCAAGATGGGTGATACTACATGGACTACAATGTATTATTTTGGCATTAGTTGAAAATGGAAGGAACGTATTTTTTACTGGATATTGCCTACTAGACGTCCTCCAACCTCTTTGTTGCTGAAAGATATTTGAAACGCCGTGCGCGAAGCGCACGGCACAGCCGAGAGGCTTGTACGTTGGTGGTTTCTTCGGGCAGCTCTATCTAATCTCTCTGGCTCTGAGATCCTTATGCAACGCAAGCTAAGTAAAGCGCGAAGCGCACGGCACAGCCGAGAGGCTTGTACGTTGGTGGTTTCTTCGGGCAGCTCTATCTAATCTCTCTGACTCTGAGATCCTTATGCAACGCAAGCTAAGTAAGGGAAGCAATCGTTAGCCTTATGACACTTGGATTGTTGGCTCATTGATCGGACATCCCCGGAACGAGAAAATTAAAAATGACAGTTAGCCAAAAATAGTGGCGTTTGGAAATATTATCAAATTTTATATTCGGTTGTCCATTGACAAATGTACTTATATGTCCTCGTTTGTTTGGCTAAGGTTGGTGTGTATTTCGAACAGAAAGTAAGCAAGCATTAGAACTAGATTTAGAGGCGAATATGGTCGGGTAATGGCGACTGAATTGATGTCAACGGCCATACCACATAGAACTCACCCGGTCTCGTCAGCTCCCGGAAGTTAAGCTATGTCGGGTCCCGTTAGTACTTGGATGGGTGACCGCTTGGGAATACGGGATGCTGTTGGCATGGTGTAATTTTATTTTTGCTCCCCAAGTTAGATGAGACATGGAATATAATGTATTCTTTAGGTATTAGTTGAAAAGGGTATTGCTGGGACTTTGATTAATGATACCATATATTGTAGAACGCATGTTTGTTTGATCTCGGTAGTTTTAACGACAAAAAAAAAGATAGAGGTTTGGCTATTTTGTTGAGGCTGTTGCATGACGCCCACTCACTGGCACGATCCCACTACTGCCGAACACGGGAACTTTTGGCTGCTAGGTTTCCCTCCTGACCCACTACGCTCCTCCTTAGCTAACCTGCACCTACTAGATTCCTCTAGCAGATCCATGCTGATGTCAAGCTTAGTGCGGGCACCTGATCAACATGCGGTATCACGAAACAGGGCTCCTAAACTCAAGCCATCCACTCTACCAAGCCTCCCCGAAGCAGGATTATAGGTGCACGCCAAACACCCAGCTGATAAATGGGCTCTCAATCGATAATACATTACTGTAATAAATTGATTTGATGAGCACGCGGATTCTTTATTGTGTCCAAAATTGGTCTCGTCACTTGTTCTATAACTATTAAAGAGCTTCTCGGTGTTTCAATAAATGAACAAAATGCAAGACCTGACAATGTATGTACTGTGTGCGTCAAGTATTGCAAATCTCAATTTAATATTCCGAAATATCGATCTATGCACTGTAATTTACGCCAAAGCTCATTGATCGTACAAACCTTATTTAGAGTTCTGCAAAATAACATTGCATTTAAGATCATACTTCACAGGATCATTTCTGTAGTATATCTTGACTTGTTTCCCACCAGAAACTTGTCTCCTTTCAACCCACGATGACGAGTTAAGACGCTGGTTTCTGAGCGTGAAACAGGCTGTGAGTGTAGCTGTCTCGACAGCATCAAACACAGTCATTGAGGACCGTTTCCGTTAAATCCATGTGAAATAGCGGAAGGAAACTAGCGTGTTCAGAGTGGTTGAGATGATAAAACAAATTTAAATTCTTGAAAATCTAAAGAGATAAATCTTAATAATAATTCCAGGTATTCGTGTCCTTAAATCATCTGCTTGTATGGCAAAATAAATTGTGAAAGTGAGGTTGGTCAATTTGAGGATGTGTCATGACTTTATGATCGTATTGCATTCTTTTAGTTATTGTTATTTAATCATGATTAATTATCGTTCAGAGCTTTTGTCGTCAGGTGGCGTGGCAAAGCCATATTCTGAAAAAAAAGGACCTAGTGTGATAACGAGAGTAAAATTTGCAACGCCTTCAGCGTAAATTGTATCTCCCTTAATACAGTATGAGCATAATAAAACAAATGAAAATGAACTTTATAAGCATCAAGTGGTCGCGTCTGGAAAAATGAACAACTCAATATTTTATAGCATTTCTTGAATGTTTTGAGTGATATGAGTATTCTTCGTACACCACCGGAAATGTGTTGAACCTCAGTGGTTATTTTGGGCAGTAATCCTTGTAACATTATCGCTTCTCGGCCTTTTGGC
>NW_025804827.1:5000-12500 GCF_021234035.1 Daphnia pulicaria
CGAAGGTAACCACGAAACTCGCTAACGGACGCCCCGTGTAACAGACACCCAGTCGGTCGCGGAGTCCTACTAGGCCCCCCACTTGCGGACCTTGGCGTGGCTATTGCGATCGCAGAACGACTTATGCAAGAGAGCCGCCAATTCAGGCAGTCTCCATGCAGCGTTAAGGGCATACAACCAAGTGCCGGGAGCGGGGACTTGTTCGACCTTCGAGGGCCCACCCGTTTAACCCCCTGAACGGTTTCACGCACTCTTGAACTCTCTCTTCAAAGTTCTTTTCAACTTTCCCTCGCGGTACTTGTTCGCTATCGGTCTCGTGGCGATATTTAGCCTTAGAAGGAGTTTACCTCCCGCTTAGGGCTGCACGCTCAAGCAACCCGACTCTTGGGAAGGGATCCGATGCACGGTCTCGGCTCGTCTTATCTACGGGCCTGACACCCTCTGTGGGTTGCTCGCCCCGTTCATGGAGACTTGGACGATAGATACCGGACAGACGCGCACGATCCTCCCGAACACCACATTCCTCGGCACCCGCTCAACCGGGCGCGAGGTTCGGTGCTGGGCTCATCCCTGTTCGCTCGCCGCTACTAAGGGAATCCTTGTTAGTTTCTTTTCCTCCGCTTACTGATATGCTTAAGTTCAGCGGGTAGTCTCATCTAAACTGAGGTCAGAATGAATTGTTTGTTTTCAAAAGGAGACAACACTTTATCTAGCTCGGCAGACTTTGGCGTTTTAAAGCCGGGAAAGATTGAATAATTGCCGGTTCAAATTTTTTTTTTTCGAAATAAAGCGAGTCTCTCGTTATTCGCAAAAATTAATTTACGAAAAGTGACAGGGCGTCCTGCGGCTTTTTGTATTGAAACAACGCGTCGTGCGCGAACCAAGCTTGCATAACGAGCGGTTAGAGTGAGTGATAATTCGCGGTGGTCGACACTTCGACACGCCCGGCGCACACACACAACTAAACTCGCGTTGAAGCGGTATATCGCGCACACGCAGCCGACACCTTGTTCGAGAAGATGTGTTTATTTCTAAAATTTTTTTTTGAGTTGGCTCAAAAATTTCCCATCTGTTTTGCCATCGAAAAAGGTTTCTTTTGAATAGAGAGGAAAAAAACAAAACAGGGCGAACCTTCTTTTATTTTTCCCCCTTTTTTGTATTTGAGGCATCGCGGACACTTAAGTCGCGCGGCACCCAGACGTTAGAGATTCGGGAGCTTTTATGCGGTCAGGCCGGGTGAAAAATAAATCTCGCCGCGACCCAACATGCAAAACCAAGACTGAAAAAATCTCTGTTCGTTCATCATTCGACCGACCCTCAGTCAGATGTGGCCCGAGCGAGAAGCTGGGCCGCCATTTACGTTCAAGATTTCGATGCTCCATGTGTTCTGCAGTTCGCATGGATTAGCGCACTTTGCTGCGCTCTTCATCGATCCACGAGCCTAGTGATCCACCGTTCAGGGTCGTATATAAAACGACATATTCGTTTTCTTCTCTCTTTTTCTCCAACCCGCCCAAGCAAATGAATGCGAGGGCGGAGAAAGAAAGCCAGAAAGAAAATGTTCCGATAAACACTCGTACTAGAATTTGGGTTTAGTGTGTTATTGTGATTTTGAATTCTTCCTACTTCATCGAGAGGGCGAAGGGCAAGCTTAAAAAACATTCGGTTTTCAACGGCATAGTGTCGGGCTTTGGAGTGTTAGTCTATACGACGCACACGCACGCAACCACGAGTATCTACGCCCGAAAAGAACGTCCAGAGTAAAGTCTCACACTTTCGTCCCCCACCGAGAATCAAAAAATCCCGAAGACGAAGAGAGAAACAAAAAAAAAACAATTTCGATTGGGCGTATCCGCTTTAAACCACCGCGCATCAGAGCGCCTGATACCCGTTCAAAATCTTGATGTTTTTTTTTTTTTTTTCCGACTCTCCATCCACCGAGTTTTTATTTTTCAAAGTGTTTGATTTAGGGACTAAGACTTTATAAAATCTCCTTTATTGTTCCTTCGGTACTCGCGGCCCAGGCGGGCTATCGTATTCTTCACTCTACTAACGTCAACACTGTGAGCGCCGCTAAAGGTCGAATGAATCTATAGAGACATTCACCATCGAAGCAGGAAGAATTTGCTCACGGCCATAGACCAAATCGAAAGACTTTGTGTTTTTTTTTGAGCCGAGAGGAAAGAAAAATCAATTTGAAAAGGCGAATCCGCTTTAAACCACCGCGCATCAGAGCGCCTGATACCCGTTCAAAATAAATGATTTTCTTCCGTCAACCCACACATAGTTCATACGATGTCTTACGCCGAAAGACTTTTGATGGGGTTTTTTTTGTTTTGCAACTTTTAGTTGTTTCGTGCTCAACCAAAGCCATATGCGCAAAACATTTGTCTTGTTCGTTTATGATCCTTCCGCAGGTTCACCTACGGAAACCTTGTTACGACTTTTACTTCCTCTAAAGGATCAAGTTCGACCATCTTTCAGTCTCGCCGTTGGTAGGCACCGCACGGGCAGAGATTGCTCCCCACTCGACGGCACCCCGACAAGCCCGTCCGAAGGCCTCACTAAATCATTCAATCGGTAGTAGCGACGGGCGGTGTGTACAAAGGGCAGGGACGTAATCGACGCGGGCTAGTGACCCGCGCCTACTAGGGATTCCTGGTTCATGGGGATCATTGCAGTCCCCAATCCCAACCACGAAGGAGGTTCAGCGGTTACCCGGTCCTTTCGGACAGGGAGAGTGAAACACGCTGATTCCTTCAGTGTAGCGCGCGTGCGGCCCAGGACATCTAAGGGCATCACAGACCTGTTATTGCTCACTGTCACGCGGCTGGACGCCGCTTGTCCCTCTAAGAAGACTGCGTGACGGACGCGAGAGCAGAAGGTATCGCCGGGGATGACGACGACCGAATAACAATAGAGCCAGCCCCCGCGAGACATTCCCGACAAAGCCCCGCCATACCTCATCCGCCAGGCAACCAACCCGTGAAGGCCGTACACCCGACGAACAAAGCACAACGAAACCAAGCCGAGAGATTGCCTCACTAAAGGAACCAGTCCCACCGAGACCCGAATCGCCGCCACCTGATCCCGACGCCTCCGTACTCCCTTCGGTTTCAATTGATAAAACCCGTCACCTATTTAGCAGGCTAGAGTCTCGTTCGTTATCGGAATTAACCAGACAAATCGCTCCACCAACTAAGAACGGCCATGCACCACCACCCACCGAATCAAGAAAGAGCTCTCAATCTGTCAATCCTTCCAGTGTCCGGGCCTGGTGAGGTTTCCCGTGTTGAGTCAAATTAAGCCGCAGGCTCCACTCCTGGTGGTGCCCTTCCGTCAATTCCTTTAAGTTTCAGCTTTGCAACCATACTTCCCCCGGAACCCAAAGACTTTGGTTTCCCGGAAGCTGCCCGTCGAGTCATTGGAGTAACTCCGACGGATTGCTGGTTGGCATCGTTTATGGTTAGAACTAGGGCGGTATCTGATCGCCTTCGAACCTCTAACTTTCGTTCTTGATCAAGGAAAACATTCTTGGCAAATGCCTTCGCTGTTGTTCGTCTTGCGGCGGTCCAAGAATTTCACCTCTGTCGCCGCAGTACGAATGCCCCCGTCCGTCTCTATTGACCATTACCTCGGGTCCAAAAGTAAAAGACCAGCAAAATCGGACCGAGGTCCTATTCCATCATTCCATGCTGCGATATTCAGGCGTTGGGATACACCTGCTTTGAGCACTCTAATTTGTTCAAAGTAAACGTTGCCGGCCGCCCGAGACACCCGGTGAAGGGCACCCCGAACGATTGACTGGGTGGAGCGAATCGAGTCAACTACGACCAAAATTTAAAAAAGAACCCGAAAGAACTTTCCAACTCTGGCCGCAGATACAACAACGACGCACCGACCACCACTCCGGCGATGTTGTCCGACCGTGAAGAGAGTCGGGCTTTGACACCCGGGCTCCCAGAGCGTGAAACGCAACACCCTTGATTCAGAGCGGCGCCGCCCGGCCGAAGACAGACATCCGACTACGAGCTTTTTAACCGCAACAACTTTAATATACGCTATTGGAGCTGGAGTTACCGCGGCTGCTGGCACCAGACTTGCCCTCCAATGGTTCCTCGTTAAAGGATTTAAAGTGTACTCATTCCAATCACGGGGCCTCGGAAGAGTCCCGTATCGTTATTTTTCGTCACTACCTCCCCGTGCCGGGAGTGGGTAATTTGCGCGCCTGCTGCCTTCCTTGGATGTGGTAGCCGTTTCTCAGGCTCCCTCTCCGGAATCGAACCCCGATTCCCCGTTACCCGTTGCAACCATGGTAGGCGCGTAACCTACCATCGACAGTTGATAAGGCAGACATTTGAAAGATACGTCGCCGGCGCGAAGGCCGTGCGATCGGCGTGAAGTTATCCAGAGTCACCAAAATTGGTACGGTGCGCGAGCCCGAAAGCCCGGCCCCGACTGGTTTTGATCTAATAAAAGCACCTCTTCTGCGAGCCCGAAAGCCCGCAGTCGAGGCTCGAGTGCATGTATTAGCTCTAGAATTACCACAGTTATCCAAGTAGGATGGAGTGGATCTAAGGAACCATAACTGATTTATTGAGCCATTCGCGGTTTCGCCGTCTAGCGGCTTGTACTTAGACATGCATGGCTTAATCTTTGAGACAAGCATATGCTACTGGCAGGATCAACCAGGTATTTCGTGTATGTTTGTTTGATATGCATCCGGCGAGTTGCGGGTTTTTATTTCGCCCACGCATCACCAAACACACACCAAATCAACACGTTTTTCGTTTTTTTTCTTTTTCTTCGGAAACTAAAATTTTTGATCGCAACGCCTGGCGTGTCACAGCGAGTCCCAGTGAAGAGAAACACCGATCCGATCCGTTTGTTGGATTTTTTTCATTTCAATTTCCAAAGTCAAAGACCATTCAACGGTCTATGAGCCCAAAGTGAATCGGATTCATTCGACCGGTCTTGATATATTCATCAACTTTTTTTCCCGTATTACGGTTTTCGACGGTCATATGTGGCGTGCTGTATGCTCATAAGTCAAGCCTGCTTTACTAAGCTGACAAGCATACATCTTTTAAATTTTTGTGGGCTCAGAGTTTTATTTTTATTTTTCCACCGCCGAGGCACACTCTCGCATCACCCCGCACGACACACACACACACACACACCTCACCGCTCAACGGTCACACGAGGCAGAATTTTCCGCAAAGACTTTCGAAGAGAAAGAGAAAACTCGGAACAACCGCGGTCAGAGGCCAGCATAGAGGCATCGTATAGAAAGTCATGGGCGGAAAAAAACAAATCATTTCAAGTCGAGACAAGCAACCAGACTACCCCTATAAAAGTGCGCAATTCTTTAAGAGTTCACCGAAGAATGACCGAGATCAAGTATGCACGAAACGAACATATTCCAAGGGCAGCTGAATAAGCGATTCTGCGCCGAAGCGCGAGAAAAGCAAGCGGTACACCGATGGGGATCGTTTTTTTATCGTGTTAGATTCGTTGTTGTCAAGCAAGGATTCTCAAAATGTTTTTTGCATTGCACCCAAGTTTCGTACTGATTACTTGTCGCAGACCGGTGACTGTCAAAAAAAATTTTTTTACGTTTTTTCTTGAGAGGTCACTGCCTACACACAACTCCGGGCGGGCCGTACACTCACAGCCGTTTGAATTCTCCCTTCGTGTGTCATGGCCATAACTGAGCGTACATCTTACCGGGCGCCGAGTTGATCTGGCTTGTTCGATGAACGTTCGGGATACGTACAATCGATATAGCTCCAACCGTAACTCGTTTGTAATTACGCCGGCCATACTCAGCGGGCGCTCAGCTCAGCTCTCGATATCTTCCGTCGAAGGGAAGTTCGTAGTAAAAGAGAGTCAGAGTCGACGCCACATTTTGCGGTCCTCGCATCTCATCCGATTTTTGAATTTTATAGATTTGCCATCACTTCCACCCAATTCTCTCGTATATTTCAATCTCTTGACTTTGTCCGACCGGGCCGTCTTCGCCCCCCTTCAACTCCGTCCATCTCCACTTCTGTGTTCCACACAACGAGCTTCCGTCAAACGGCAAAATGTGAAATATGCGCACGCCGCACGAAATAATTTGAAAGCGTTCTGTTTGGTGGCTTTTTTATTTTTTATCTCTCGGCTCACACACACACACACACATTTCCGCCTGAACGGTAATTTTTTTTGATACGGTGTCAAAAAGTGAAAAGACGCGCACCATTTTCTTTTCTCTTCCGTATCGTCGCTGACGGTAAACGCTGATGGTTATGATGCCGTAAGTTTGGAAGAAAGAATCTTTCCCGTCTTGTCTTGTTACGGTAAAATAACAAAGAACAAGCGTCCGATTTCTCTCACAGACGGCCACAGACAAACCACACGTGCCGAAGAAACGAAACGTCCGAAACCAAAAAAATGTTTGACGCGCGCACCTCTTCTGAACTTTTCGACCAAGAGTCGTTGGATCGAGTGACGAGCTTCTCAGCTGTCGCACCAATCGGTGAAGCGGGCGTTTGAATTCCCGTCCACATCGCGGTTCGGATATATTTTTACATATACCGACCATCGGAAATTTCGAAAACGGTTTTACCGAAGGAATGATATTTCACACACCGACAGCTCATCGAGTTCGTCTCCGTTCAACGGTTTTTTTTTTTAAGACTTTTTGATCGCATGGGGCTAAACTGGTTAGAGCAAAGCCGCGATCCAAGCAGTGAAAAAAAAACAAAGACAGTGCAAGCGCGATCGAACGGAATCGAAACTAAAATCATGTGAAGTGGCGGGCGGAAAGGAGCTCAGCTACGGTGGAAATGAAACTACAACTAACGCCGAACCGGACAACTTCCCATTCTGCGTCTTCGTTTCATTTCCCAAAGCTCCCCGTCGATACCAAAGTTTTTGCGTCGAAGCTACTAAAGAAATTTCGCGCTTTCCTTTTCGCCTCTTTCGCCTTCCCTTCGATATCTATCCAACCACCGGCTTCGACTTTATTTCTTTCACCCGTCTATTCGCCCGATAGTCGACGGTCGGCCATTCTTTGGTATCGGCCAGGCGGACTAACAAGAAGTAAGACTCGTTTGAAAAATTTGGACCGGGCTTTACAATCGCTGCTTGTCGTAATGTCGCAAATTTGAAAAAAATTTTCAATTCGAGAAACCAAACTATTCGACACTTCGAAAATTTTTGGGACTCTGAAAATTTTTCCGAGTTTAGGAATCGAGACCTCTTCTATACTAAGGAAAACCACTAATGTTCCGCCGCATAATGTCTCCGTTTTCCGGCTCATTTTTAGCGATTGGACGGGGACATTGCCCCATCCAACCGCCAGCCGACTTTCAGGAACCGTCGTTTTCAAAGTTGGGACTTAGAAAATTTTCGACGAGTGGGAATTTTTTACGGTCGCAAGTCATCACGACACGCCCGACCAACCCATTTGAGAGCCGCCACGCCTCGACGGTGTGACGGCTTTTTTTCGAATCG
>NW_025804827.1:17500-27500 GCF_021234035.1 Daphnia pulicaria
CCCTACTCGTCGGGGCCTCAGCGCCGTCGCTCTCTTCGAGCTGACACGGACGTTATTCGCTCTGCCGACCGACGGCCCGGTATAGGCACGACGCTATAGCGCCTCCCATTTTAAGGGCTAGTTGCTTCGGCAGGTGAGTTGTTACACACTCCTGAGCGGATTCCGACCTCCATGGCCACCGTCCTGCTGTCTTTAGCAACCAACTCCTTTTCGTGGGATCCGAAATGTGCGTCGTTTAGGCGCCTTAACCGGGCGTTTGGTTCATCCCACAGCGCCAGTTCTGCTTACCAAAAATGGCCCACTGGGCGCTCAGATTCAAATCAATTGCCGCGGCCTCAATCAAGGAAAAAGGCCGGGCTTCTCACCCATTGAAAGTTTGAGAATAGGTTGAGGTCGTTTCGACCCCAAGGCCTCTAATCATTCGCTTTACCGGATGAAACTCCGTTTGTTCTCTTTGCGAGCACCAGCTATCCTGAGGGAAACTTCGGGGGGAACCAGCTACTAGATGGTTCGATTAGTCTTTCGCCCCTATACCCAACTCCGACGATCGATTTGCACGTCAGAATCGCTGCGGACCTCCACCAGGGTTTCCCCTGGCTTCGTCCTGGCCAGGCATAGGTCACCATCTTTCGGGTCCCAACGTGTGCGCTCTGGGTTCGTCCGGCCGACTCGACCAAACCCTTTTAAGGGGGAAAGATCTCGCGAGCATTCGGACGCCCTGGGGTTGCGCCCGCTCTGTTCGAGACGGGATCACCCCTCGCGGATGCACCCTCATCGGGGCCGCTTCACTTTCATTGCGCCTCGCGAGTTTAGTTTGATAATTTCTCGACGACTTGCGCACATGTTAGACTCCTTGGTCCGTGTTTCAAGACGGGTCGGGTGGGACCCGACTTCTACTCTCCGCTCTGGGCCTCCACAGGTTGAGCACCGCAACTTTTTCTCTTTTACAAAAAAAAGCTACGACACCTCCCGGGAGGAGACAGGTCACGACCGGGCAGTACTGTTGGGAAACGCCGCGCTCGTCATCGCGGCACCCGCGAAGGTAACCACGAAACTCGCTAACGGACGCCCCGTGTAACAGACACCCAGTCGGTCGCGGAGTCCTACTAGGCCCCCCACTTGCGGACCTTGGCGTGGCTATTGCGATCGCAGAACGACTTATGCAAGAGAGCCGCCAATTCAGGCAGTCTCCATGCAGCGTTAAGGGCATACAACCAAGTGCCGGGAGCGGGGACTTGTTCGACCTTCGAGGGCCCACCCGTTTAACCCCCTGAACGGTTTCACGCACTCTTGAACTCTCTCTTCAAAGTTCTTTTCAACTTTCCCTCGCGGTACTTGTTCGCTATCGGTCTCGTGGCGATATTTAGCCTTAGAAGGAGTTTACCTCCCGCTTAGGGCTGCACGCTCAAGCAACCCGACTCTTGGGAAGGGATCCGATGCACGGTCTCGGCTCGTCTTATCTACGGGCCTGACACCCTCTGTGGGTTGCTCGCCCCGTTCATGGAGACTTGGACGATAGATACCGGACAGACGCGCACGATCCTCCCGAACACCACATTCCTCGGCACCCGCTCAACCGGGCGCGAGGTTCGGTGCTGGGCTCATCCCTGTTCGCTCGCCGCTACTAAGGGAATCCTTGTTAGTTTCTTTTCCTCCGCTTACTGATATGCTTAAGTTCAGCGGGTAGTCTCATCTAAACTGAGGTCAGAATGAATTGTTTGTTTTCAAAAGGAGACAACACTTTATCTAGCTCGGCAGACTTTGGCGTTTTAAAGCCGGGAAAGATTGAATAATTGCCGGTTCAAATTTTTTTTTTTCGAAATAAAGCGAGTCTCTCGTTATTCGCAAAAATTAATTTACGAAAAGTGACAGGGCGTCCTGCGGCTTTTTGTATTGAAACAACGCGTCGTGCGCGAACCAAGCTTGCATAACGAGCGGTTAGAGTGAGTGATAATTCGCGGTGGTCGACACTTCGACACGCCCGGCGCACACACACAACTAAACTCGCGTTGAAGCGGTATATCGCGCACACGCAGCCGACACCTTGTTCGAGAAGATGTGTTTATTTCTAAAATTTTTTTTTGAGTTGGCTCAAAAATTTCCCATCTGTTTTGCCATCGAAAAAGGTTTCTTTTGAATAGAGAGGAAAAAAACAAAACAGGGCGAACCTTCTTTTATTTTTCCCCCTTTTTTGTATTTGAGGCATCGCGGACACTTAAGTCGCGCGGCACCCAGACGTTAGAGATTCGGGAGCTTTTATGCGGTCAGGCCGGGTGAAAAATAAATCTCGCCGCGACCCAACATGCAAAACCAAGACTGAAAAAATCTCTGTTCGTTCATCATTCGACCGACCCTCAGTCAGATGTGGCCCGAGCGAGAAGCTGGGCCGCCATTTACGTTCAAGATTTCGATGCTCCATGTGTTCTGCAGTTCGCATGGATTAGCGCACTTTGCTGCGCTCTTCATCGATCCACGAGCCTAGTGATCCACCGTTCAGGGTCGTATATAAAACGACATATTCGTTTTCTTCTCTCTTTTTCTCCAACCCGCCCAAGCAAATGAATGCGAGGGCGGAGAAAGAAAGCCAGAAAGAAAATGTTCCGATAAACACTCGTACTAGAATTTGGGTTTAGTGTGTTATTGTGATTTTGAATTCTTCCTACTTCATCGAGAGGGCGAAGGGCAAGCTTAAAAAACATTCGGTTTTCAACGGCATAGTGTCGGGCTTTGGAGTGTTAGTCTATACGACGCACACGCACGCAACCACGAGTATCTACGCCCGAAAAGAACGTCCAGAGTAAAGTCTCACACTTTCGTCCCCCACCGAGAATCAAAAAATCCCGAAGACGAAGAGAGAAACAAAAAAAAAACAATTTCGATTGGGCGTATCCGCTTTAAACCACCGCGCATCAGAGCGCCTGATACCCGTTCAAAATCTTGATGTTTTTTTTTTTTTTTTCCGACTCTCCATCCACCGAGTTTTTATTTTTCAAAGTGTTTGATTTAGGGACTAAGACTTTATAAAATCTCCTTTATTGTTCCTTCGGTACTCGCGGCCCAGGCGGGCTATCGTATTCTTCACTCTACTAACGTCAACACTGTGAGCGCCGCTAAAGGTCGAATGAATCTATAGAGACATTCACCATCGAAGCAGGAAGAATTTGCTCACGGCCATAGACCAAATCGAAAGACTTTGTGTTTTTTTTTGAGCCGAGAGGAAAGAAAAATCAATTTGAAAAGGCGAATCCGCTTTAAACCACCGCGCATCAGAGCGCCTGATACCCGTTCAAAATAAATGATTTTCTTCCGTCAACCCACACATAGTTCATACGATGTCTTACGCCGAAAGACTTTTGATGGGGTTTTTTTTGTTTTGCAACTTTTAGTTGTTTCGTGCTCAACCAAAGCCATATGCGCAAAACATTTGTCTTGTTCGTTTATGATCCTTCCGCAGGTTCACCTACGGAAACCTTGTTACGACTTTTACTTCCTCTAAAGGATCAAGTTCGACCATCTTTCAGTCTCGCCGTTGGTAGGCACCGCACGGGCAGAGATTGCTCCCCACTCGACGGCACCCCGACAAGCCCGTCCGAAGGCCTCACTAAATCATTCAATCGGTAGTAGCGACGGGCGGTGTGTACAAAGGGCAGGGACGTAATCGACGCGGGCTAGTGACCCGCGCCTACTAGGGATTCCTGGTTCATGGGGATCATTGCAGTCCCCAATCCCAACCACGAAGGAGGTTCAGCGGTTACCCGGTCCTTTCGGACAGGGAGAGTGAAACACGCTGATTCCTTCAGTGTAGCGCGCGTGCGGCCCAGGACATCTAAGGGCATCACAGACCTGTTATTGCTCACTGTCACGCGGCTGGACGCCGCTTGTCCCTCTAAGAAGACTGCGTGACGGACGCGAGAGCAGAAGGTATCGCCGGGGATGACGACGACCGAATAACAATAGAGCCAGCCCCCGCGAGACATTCCCGACAAAGCCCCGCCATACCTCATCCGCCAGGCAACCAACCCGTGAAGGCCGTACACCCGACGAACAAAGCACAACGAAACCAAGCCGAGAGATTGCCTCACTAAAGGAACCAGTCCCACCGAGACCCGAATCGCCGCCACCTGATCCCGACGCCTCCGTACTCCCTTCGGTTTCAATTGATAAAACCCGTCACCTATTTAGCAGGCTAGAGTCTCGTTCGTTATCGGAATTAACCAGACAAATCGCTCCACCAACTAAGAACGGCCATGCACCACCACCCACCGAATCAAGAAAGAGCTCTCAATCTGTCAATCCTTCCAGTGTCCGGGCCTGGTGAGGTTTCCCGTGTTGAGTCAAATTAAGCCGCAGGCTCCACTCCTGGTGGTGCCCTTCCGTCAATTCCTTTAAGTTTCAGCTTTGCAACCATACTTCCCCCGGAACCCAAAGACTTTGGTTTCCCGGAAGCTGCCCGTCGAGTCATTGGAGTAACTCCGACGGATTGCTGGTTGGCATCGTTTATGGTTAGAACTAGGGCGGTATCTGATCGCCTTCGAACCTCTAACTTTCGTTCTTGATCAAGGAAAACATTCTTGGCAAATGCCTTCGCTGTTGTTCGTCTTGCGGCGGTCCAAGAATTTCACCTCTGTCGCCGCAGTACGAATGCCCCCGTCCGTCTCTATTGACCATTACCTCGGGTCCAAAAGTAAAAGACCAGCAAAATCGGACCGAGGTCCTATTCCATCATTCCATGCTGCGATATTCAGGCGTTGGGATACACCTGCTTTGAGCACTCTAATTTGTTCAAAGTAAACGTTGCCGGCCGCCCGAGACACCCGGTGAAGGGCACCCCGAACGATTGACTGGGTGGAGCGAATCGAGTCAACTACGACCAAAATTTAAAAAAGAACCCGAAAGAACTTTCCAACTCTGGCCGCAGATACAACAACGACGCACCGACCACCACTCCGGCGATGTTGTCCGACCGTGAAGAGAGTCGGGCTTTGACACCCGGGCTCCCAGAGCGTGAAACGCAACACCCTTGATTCAGAGCGGCGCCGCCCGGCCGAAGACAGACATCCGACTACGAGCTTTTTAACCGCAACAACTTTAATATACGCTATTGGAGCTGGAGTTACCGCGGCTGCTGGCACCAGACTTGCCCTCCAATGGTTCCTCGTTAAAGGATTTAAAGTGTACTCATTCCAATCACGGGGCCTCGGAAGAGTCCCGTATCGTTATTTTTCGTCACTACCTCCCCGTGCCGGGAGTGGGTAATTTGCGCGCCTGCTGCCTTCCTTGGATGTGGTAGCCGTTTCTCAGGCTCCCTCTCCGGAATCGAACCCCGATTCCCCGTTACCCGTTGCAACCATGGTAGGCGCGTAACCTACCATCGACAGTTGATAAGGCAGACATTTGAAAGATACGTCGCCGGCGCGAAGGCCGTGCGATCGGCGTGAAGTTATCCAGAGTCACCAAAATTGGTACGGTGCGCGAGCCCGAAAGCCCGGCCCCGACTGGTTTTGATCTAATAAAAGCACCTCTTCTGCGAGCCCGAAAGCCCGCAGTCGAGGCTCGAGTGCATGTATTAGCTCTAGAATTACCACAGTTATCCAAGTAGGATGGAGTGGATCTAAGGAACCATAACTGATTTATTGAGCCATTCGCGGTTTCGCCGTCTAGCGGCTTGTACTTAGACATGCATGGCTTAATCTTTGAGACAAGCATATGCTACTGGCAGGATCAACCAGGTATTTCGTGTATGTTTGTTTGATATGCATCCGGCGAGTTGCGGGTTTTTATTTCGCCCACGCATCACCAAACACACACCAAATCAACACGTTTTTCGTTTTTTTTCTTTTTCTTCGGAAACTAAAATTTTTGATCGCAACGCCTGGCGTGTCACAGCGAGTCCCAGTGAAGAGAAACACCGATCCGATCCGTTTGTTGGATTTTTTTCATTTCAATTTCCAAAGTCAAAGACCATTCAACGGTCTATGAGCCCAAAGTGAATCGGATTCATTCGACCGGTCTTGATATATTCATCAACTTTTTTTCCCGTATTACGGTTTTCGACGGTCATATGTGGCGTGCTGTATGCTCATAAGTCAAGCCTGCTTTACTAAGCTGACAAGCATACATCTTTTAAATTTTTGTGGGCTCAGAGTTTTATTTTTATTTTTCCACCGCCGAGGCACACTCTCGCATCACCCCGCACGACACACACACACACACACACCTCACCGCTCAACGGTCACACGAGGCAGAATTTTCCGCAAAGACTTTCGAAGAGAAAGAGAAAACTCGGAACAACCGCGGTCAGAGGCCAGCATAGAGGCATCGTATAGAAAGTCATGGGCGGAAAAAAACAAATCATTTCAAGTCGAGACAAGCAACCAGACTACCCCTATAAAAGTGCGCAATTCTTTAAGAGTTCACCGAAGAATGACCGAGATCAAGTATGCACGAAACGAACATATTCCAAGGGCAGCTGAATAAGCGATTCTGCGCCGAAGCGCGAGAAAAGCAAGCGGTACACCGATGGGGATCGTTTTTTTATCGTGTTAGATTCGTTGTTGTCAAGCAAGGATTCTCAAAATGTTTTTTGCATTGCACCCAAGTTTCGTACTGATTACTTGTCGCAGACCGGTGACTGTCAAAAAAAATTTTTTTACGTTTTTTCTTGAGAGGTCACTGCCTACACACAACTCCGGGCGGGCCGTACACTCACAGCCGTTTGAATTCTCCCTTCGTGTGTCATGGCCATAACTGAGCGTACATCTTACCGGGCGCCGAGTTGATCTGGCTTGTTCGATGAACGTTCGGGATACGTACAATCGATATAGCTCCAACCGTAACTCGTTTGTAATTACGCCGGCCATACTCAGCGGGCGCTCAGCTCAGCTCTCGATATCTTCCGTCGAAGGGAAGTTCGTAGTAAAAGAGAGTCAGAGTCGACGCCACATTTTGCGGTCCTCGCATCTCATCCGATTTTTGAATTTTATAGATTTGCCATCACTTCCACCCAATTCTCTCGTATATTTCAATCTCTTGACTTTGTCCGACCGGGCCGTCTTCGCCCCCCTTCAACTCCGTCCATCTCCACTTCTGTGTTCCACACAACGAGCTTCCGTCAAACGGCAAAATGTGAAATATGCGCACGCCGCACGAAATAATTTGAAAGCGTTCTGTTTGGTGGCTTTTTTATTTTTTATCTCTCGGCTCACACACACACACACACATTTCCGCCTGAACGGTAATTTTTTTTGATACGGTGTCAAAAAGTGAAAAGACGCGCACCATTTTCTTTTCTCTTCCGTATCGTCGCTGACGGTAAACGCTGATGGTTATGATGCCGTAAGTTTGGAAGAAAGAATCTTTCCCGTCTTGTCTTGTTACGGTAAAATAACAAAGAACAAGCGTCCGATTTCTCTCACAGACGGCCACAGACAAACCACACGTGCCGAAGAAACGAAACGTCCGAAACCAAAAAAATGTTTGACGCGCGCACCTCTTCTGAACTTTTCGACCAAGAGTCGTTGGATCGAGTGACGAGCTTCTCAGCTGTCGCACCAATCGGTGAAGCGGGCGTTTGAATTCCCGTCCACATCGCGGTTCGGATATATTTTTACATATACCGACCATCGGAAATTTCGAAAACGGTTTTACCGAAGGAATGATATTTCACACACCGACAGCTCATCGAGTTCGTCTCCGTTCAACGGTTTTTTTTTTTAAGACTTTTTGATCGCATGGGGCTAAACTGGTTAGAGCAAAGCCGCGATCCAAGCAGTGAAAAAAAAACAAAGACAGTGCAAGCGCGATCGAACGGAATCGAAACTAAAATCATGTGAAGTGGCGGGCGGAAAGGAGCTCAGCTACGGTGGAAATGAAACTACAACTAACGCCGAACCGGACAACTTCCCATTCTGCGTCTTCGTTTCATTTCCCAAAGCTCCCCGTCGATACCAAAGTTTTTGCGTCGAAGCTACTAAAGAAATTTCGCGCTTTCCTTTTCGCCTCTTTCGCCTTCCCTTCGATATCTATCCAACCACCGGCTTCGACTTTATTTCTTTCACCCGTCTATTCGCCCGATAGTCGACGGTCGGCCATTCTTTGGTATCGGCCAGGCGGACTAACAAGAAGTAAGACTCGTTTGAAAAATTTGGACCGGGCTTTACAATCGCTGCTTGTCGTAATGTCGCAAATTTGAAAAAAATTTTCAATTCGAGAAACCAAACTATTCGACACTTCGAAAATTTTTGGGACTCTGAAAATTTTTCCGAGTTTAGGAATCGAGACCTCTTCTATACTAAGGAAAACCACTAATGTTCCGCCGCATAATGTCTCCGTTTTCCGGCTCATTTTTAGCGATTGGACGGGGACATTGCCCCATCCAACCGCCAGCCGACTTTCAGGAACCGTCGTTTTCAAAGTTGGGACTTAGAAAATTTTCGACGAGTGGGAATTTTTTACGGTCGCAAGTCATCACGACACGCCCGACCAACCCATTTGAGAGCCGCCACGCCTCGACGGTGTGACGGCTTTTTTTCGAATCGACGGGTCTCGCTCACTCCTCTCTCGCGCCGACCAGAGGCCGGGCGAGAGAGTCGTTGCCAAACACCGTCGTCGGAAATGGGAGAATTTGAGTGGGAATTTTTTACGGTCGCGAGTCATCACGACACGCCCGACCAACCCACTTGAGAGCCGCCACGCCTCGACGGTGTGACGGCTTCTCTTTTCGAATCGACGGGTCTCGCTCACTCCTCTCTCGCGCCGACCAGTGGCCGGGCGAGAGAGTCGTTGCCAAACACCGTCGTCGGAAATCGAGAAATTTTCATTTCCATTTCCATTTTTTTTCATCGGCCTTTATACGTCCAAGTCCCGCCAACCACGTCACTACCACGTCGTCGGGACTTAGAAAAATTTTTCAATTTTTCGGACTTAGAAAATTTTTCAACTTTCTTTTTTTCGACAACCTCTTCCCTATATAGGAAAGTAGTGGATGTTCCGGGCAGTAACTGTACGAAAAAGTCGATTTCCGAATTTTTGCCGGACATTCACCTGAGCTCAGGCCGGGCCGCCCGCTCAACTGCCGCCCGGTCACCACCAAAAACCGGTCTTGGAAATTTTAGGACTTAGAAAATTTTTCAACTTTTTCTTTCTCGACAACCTCTTCCCTATATAGGAAAGTAGTGGATGTTCCGGGCAGTAACTGTACGAAAAAGTTGATTTCCGAAATTTTGCCGGGCTTTCACCAGAGCTCAGGCGGGGCTTACCATCACACCCGCCGACCGGTCACCACCAAAAACCGGTCTTGGAAATTTTAGGACTTAGAAATTTTTTCCAACTTTTTTTCTTTCGCTCTTTCTCTCTTTTTCAGCCGTCTTTGCTCGTCCCAGTGCCGCCTATAGCTTCACTATCCATCGTCGGGACTTAGAAAAATTTTTCAATTTTTCGGACTTAGAAAATTTTTTCAATTTTCATTTTCGACAACCTCTTCCCTATATAGGAAAGTAGTGGATGTTCCGGGCAGTAACTGTACGAAAAAGTTGATTTCCGAAATTTTGCCGGACATTCACCTGAGCTCAGGCCGGGCCGCCCGCTCAACTGCCGACCGGTCTCCACCAAAAACCGGTCTTGGAAATTTTAGGACTTAGAAATTTTTTCCAACTTTTTTTCTTTCGCTCTTTCTCTCTCTTTTCAGCCGTCTTTGCTCGTCCCAGTGCCGCCTATAGCTTCACTATCCATCGTCGGGACTTAGAAAAATTTTTCAATTTTTCGGACTTAGAAAATTTTTTCAATTTTCATTTTCGACAACCTCTTCCCTATATAGGAAAGTGGTGGATGTTCCGGGCAGTAACTGTACGAAAAAGCTCATTTCCGAGAGGGTCGCCGGACTTTCACCAGAGCCCGGGCCGGGCCGCCCGCTCAACTGCCGACCGGTCTCCACCAAAAACCGGTCTTGGAATTTTTCGGACTTAGAAATTTTTTCCAACTTTTTTCTTTCGCTCTTTCTCTC
>NW_025804827.1:32500-37462 GCF_021234035.1 Daphnia pulicaria
GGGCCTGACACCCTCTGTGGGTTGCTCGCCCCGTTCATGGAGACTTGGACGATAGATACCGGACAGACGCGCACGATCCTCCCGAACACCACATTCCTCGGCACCCGCTCAACCGGGCGCGAGGTTCGGTGCTGGGCTCATCCCTGTTCGCTCGCCGCTACTAAGGGAATCCTTGTTAGTTTCTTTTCCTCCGCTTACTGATATGCTTAAGTTCAGCGGGTAGTCTCATCTAAACTGAGGTCAGAATGAATTGTTTGTTTTCAAAAGGAGACAACACTTTATCTAGCTCGGCAGACTTTGGCGTTTTAAAGCCGGGAAAGATTGAATAATTGCCGGTTCAAATTTTTTTTTTTCGAAATAAAGCGAGTCTCTCGTTATTCGCAAAAATTAATTTACGAAAAGTGACAGGGCGTCCTGCGGCTTTTTGTATTGAAACAACGCGTCGTGCGCGAACCAAGCTTGCATAACGAGCGGTTAGAGTGAGTGATAATTCGCGGTGGTCGACACTTCGACACGCCCGGCGCACACACACAACTAAACTCGCGTTGAAGCGGTATATCGCGCACACGCAGCCGACACCTTGTTCGAGAAGATGTGTTTATTTCTAAAATTTTTTTTTGAGTTGGCTCAAAAATTTCCCATCTGTTTTGCCATCGAAAAAGGTTTCTTTTGAATAGAGAGGAAAAAAACAAAACAGGGCGAACCTTCTTTTATTTTTCCCCCTTTTTTGTATTTGAGGCATCGCGGACACTTAAGTCGCGCGGCACCCAGACGTTAGAGATTCGGGAGCTTTTATGCGGTCAGGCCGGGTGAAAAATAAATCTCGCCGCGACCCAACATGCAAAACCAAGACTGAAAAAATCTCTGTTCGTTCATCATTCGACCGACCCTCAGTCAGATGTGGCCCGAGCGAGAAGCTGGGCCGCCATTTACGTTCAAGATTTCGATGCTCCATGTGTTCTGCAGTTCGCATGGATTAGCGCACTTTGCTGCGCTCTTCATCGATCCACGAGCCTAGTGATCCACCGTTCAGGGTCGTATATAAAACGACATATTCGTTTTCTTCTCTCTTTTTCTCCAACCCGCCCAAGCAAATGAATGCGAGGGCGGAGAAAGAAAGCCAGAAAGAAAATGTTCCGATAAACACTCGTACTAGAATTTGGGTTTAGTGTGTTATTGTGATTTTGAATTCTTCCTACTTCATCGAGAGGGCGAAGGGCAAGCTTAAAAAACATTCGGTTTTCAACGGCATAGTGTCGGGCTTTGGAGTGTTAGTCTATACGACGCACACGCACGCAACCACGAGTATCTACGCCCGAAAAGAACGTCCAGAGTAAAGTCTCACACTTTCGTCCCCCACCGAGAATCAAAAAATCCCGAAGACGAAGAGAGAAACAAAAAAAAAACAATTTCGATTGGGCGTATCCGCTTTAAACCACCGCGCATCAGAGCGCCTGATACCCGTTCAAAATCTTGATGTTTTTTTTTTTTTTTTCCGACTCTCCATCCACCGAGTTTTTATTTTTCAAAGTGTTTGATTTAGGGACTAAGACTTTATAAAATCTCCTTTATTGTTCCTTCGGTACTCGCGGCCCAGGCGGGCTATCGTATTCTTCACTCTACTAACGTCAACACTGTGAGCGCCGCTAAAGGTCGAATGAATCTATAGAGACATTCACCATCGAAGCAGGAAGAATTTGCTCACGGCCATAGACCAAATCGAAAGACTTTGTGTTTTTTTTTGAGCCGAGAGGAAAGAAAAATCAATTTGAAAAGGCGAATCCGCTTTAAACCACCGCGCATCAGAGCGCCTGATACCCGTTCAAAATAAATGATTTTCTTCCGTCAACCCACACATAGTTCATACGATGTCTTACGCCGAAAGACTTTTGATGGGGTTTTTTTTGTTTTGCAACTTTTAGTTGTTTCGTGCTCAACCAAAGCCATATGCGCAAAACATTTGTCTTGTTCGTTTATGATCCTTCCGCAGGTTCACCTACGGAAACCTTGTTACGACTTTTACTTCCTCTAAAGGATCAAGTTCGACCATCTTTCAGTCTCGCCGTTGGTAGGCACCGCACGGGCAGAGATTGCTCCCCACTCGACGGCACCCCGACAAGCCCGTCCGAAGGCCTCACTAAATCATTCAATCGGTAGTAGCGACGGGCGGTGTGTACAAAGGGCAGGGACGTAATCGACGCGGGCTAGTGACCCGCGCCTACTAGGGATTCCTGGTTCATGGGGATCATTGCAGTCCCCAATCCCAACCACGAAGGAGGTTCAGCGGTTACCCGGTCCTTTCGGACAGGGAGAGTGAAACACGCTGATTCCTTCAGTGTAGCGCGCGTGCGGCCCAGGACATCTAAGGGCATCACAGACCTGTTATTGCTCACTGTCACGCGGCTGGACGCCGCTTGTCCCTCTAAGAAGACTGCGTGACGGACGCGAGAGCAGAAGGTATCGCCGGGGATGACGACGACCGAATAACAATAGAGCCAGCCCCCGCGAGACATTCCCGACAAAGCCCCGCCATACCTCATCCGCCAGGCAACCAACCCGTGAAGGCCGTACACCCGACGAACAAAGCACAACGAAACCAAGCCGAGAGATTGCCTCACTAAAGGAACCAGTCCCACCGAGACCCGAATCGCCGCCACCTGATCCCGACGCCTCCGTACTCCCTTCGGTTTCAATTGATAAAACCCGTCACCTATTTAGCAGGCTAGAGTCTCGTTCGTTATCGGAATTAACCAGACAAATCGCTCCACCAACTAAGAACGGCCATGCACCACCACCCACCGAATCAAGAAAGAGCTCTCAATCTGTCAATCCTTCCAGTGTCCGGGCCTGGTGAGGTTTCCCGTGTTGAGTCAAATTAAGCCGCAGGCTCCACTCCTGGTGGTGCCCTTCCGTCAATTCCTTTAAGTTTCAGCTTTGCAACCATACTTCCCCCGGAACCCAAAGACTTTGGTTTCCCGGAAGCTGCCCGTCGAGTCATTGGAGTAACTCCGACGGATTGCTGGTTGGCATCGTTTATGGTTAGAACTAGGGCGGTATCTGATCGCCTTCGAACCTCTAACTTTCGTTCTTGATCAAGGAAAACATTCTTGGCAAATGCCTTCGCTGTTGTTCGTCTTGCGGCGGTCCAAGAATTTCACCTCTGTCGCCGCAGTACGAATGCCCCCGTCCGTCTCTATTGACCATTACCTCGGGTCCAAAAGTAAAAGACCAGCAAAATCGGACCGAGGTCCTATTCCATCATTCCATGCTGCGATATTCAGGCGTTGGGATACACCTGCTTTGAGCACTCTAATTTGTTCAAAGTAAACGTTGCCGGCCGCCCGAGACACCCGGTGAAGGGCACCCCGAACGATTGACTGGGTGGAGCGAATCGAGTCAACTACGACCAAAATTTAAAAAAGAACCCGAAAGAACTTTCCAACTCTGGCCGCAGATACAACAACGACGCACCGACCACCACTCCGGCGATGTTGTCCGACCGTGAAGAGAGTCGGGCTTTGACACCCGGGCTCCCAGAGCGTGAAACGCAACACCCTTGATTCAGAGCGGCGCCGCCCGGCCGAAGACAGACATCCGACTACGAGCTTTTTAACCGCAACAACTTTAATATACGCTATTGGAGCTGGAGTTACCGCGGCTGCTGGCACCAGACTTGCCCTCCAATGGTTCCTCGTTAAAGGATTTAAAGTGTACTCATTCCAATCACGGGGCCTCGGAAGAGTCCCGTATCGTTATTTTTCGTCACTACCTCCCCGTGCCGGGAGTGGGTAATTTGCGCGCCTGCTGCCTTCCTTGGATGTGGTAGCCGTTTCTCAGGCTCCCTCTCCGGAATCGAACCCCGATTCCCCGTTACCCGTTGCAACCATGGTAGGCGCGTAACCTACCATCGACAGTTGATAAGGCAGACATTTGAAAGATACGTCGCCGGCGCGAAGGCCGTGCGATCGGCGTGAAGTTATCCAGAGTCACCAAAATTGGTACGGTGCGCGAGCCCGAAAGCCCGGCCCCGACTGGTTTTGATCTAATAAAAGCACCTCTTCTGCGAGCCCGAAAGCCCGCAGTCGAGGCTCGAGTGCATGTATTAGCTCTAGAATTACCACAGTTATCCAAGTAGGATGGAGTGGATCTAAGGAACCATAACTGATTTATTGAGCCATTCGCGGTTTCGCCGTCTAGCGGCTTGTACTTAGACATGCATGGCTTAATCTTTGAGACAAGCATATGCTACTGGCAGGATCAACCAGGTATTTCGTGTATGTTTGTTTGATATGCATCCGGCGAGTTGCGGGTTTTTATTTCGCCCACGCATCACCAAACACACACCAAATCAACACGTTTTTCGTTTTTTTTCTTTTTCTTCGGAAACTAAAATTTTTGATCGCAACGCCTGGCGTGTCACAGCGAGTCCCAGTGAAGAGAAACACCGATCCGATCCGTTTGTTGGATTTTTTTCATTTCAATTTCCAAAGTCAAAGACCATTCAACGGTCTATGAGCCCAAAGTGAATCGGATTCATTCGACCGGTCTTGATATATTCATCAACTTTTTTTCCCGTATTACGGTTTTCGACGGTCATATGTGGCGTGCTGTATGCTCATAAGTCAAGCCTGCTTTACTAAGCTGACAAGCATACATCTTTTAAATTTTTGTGGGCTCAGAGTTTTATTTTTATTTTTCCACCGCCGAGGCACACTCTCGCATCACCCCGCACGACACACACACACACACACACCTCACCGCTCAACGGTCACACGAGGCAGAATTTTCCGCAAAGACTTTCGAAGAGAAAGAGAAAACTCGGAACAACCGCGGTCAGAGGCCAGCATAGAGGCATCGTATAGAAAGTCATGGGCGGAAAAAAACAAATCATTTCAAGTCGAGACAAGCAACCAGACTACCCCTATAAAAGTGCGCAATTCTTTAAGAGTTCACCGAAGAATG